>NW_015172585.1:545287-592869 GCF_001447785.1 Gekko japonicus
GAAAGGCAATTGTAAGTCATTCTGAGACTCCTTATGAGAAAAGTGGGGTATAAAAACCCTACTCTTCTCCTCCTTCTGTTAATGGTGGAGGATCTTCAGCAGTTGCATCTTTTTCATGGGTATATTTGCCAAGCTCCATTGCAGCCATAGCTTTCTACAAATGCCACCCCACATTAGAACAACTCTTTTTCACAGGATATATATTTTAAAATAACATATGCCTTCCATGTAGTGCATACAAACCAGAGCAAATCCATTTTAAAAGCAAGTACCCTGACTGGGGATTAGTTCTGCCACACAATCACTGGTCTCATAGAAGAGTTCTCTTCTGTTTGGTACTTGAGTGTGGCAATGAACAATGAAGGCAAGATGAACCTGTGCAAGGTTGTCAAATAAGGTGTGTTTGCCAGCTAAATGTGTTTTCTGCAAAGTCCTCAGTGTACTAATTAGGACTTACCAGAAATCTCCCTTCCTCTCTTCCACCCACCCCCCGAAGCCCTACCTAGGTGATATAGTGAGCCTGCTTCAGCCTGGAGGATGGGGTATAAATCAAATCAAATCAAATCAATCAATTAAATAAATAAATATACATTTTTGGTTTGCTAATGAAAATAGGGGGCAAGTTCATATATACAATTTGGGAAGGAGATATGCTCATTGACTCCTAATTCCTCATTGGAAAAGAAACTGTTCAATGCCACAGGAAAGACGACTTGCAACAATTGATCCAGGATTGCACCCAAGATATAAAAATGTTAACATGGGAACTTACAGACAAACATGCAAAAGACAGAGAGGGAGCTTAGGATGCAGGGGAAAAAAACCATTTTCTGCCCAAATGTTTCTCCAGAGTAAAAAAATCTATAATTCTTTTTAATCTTTCAGTCACCGTTATTTATTGGACGTTGGGAAACAGAACAAAAGCAAAAGGGTAGCAGACTCTTTGCTTAGATTTAAAACCCAAATTGTATCCAAATAGAAACTCCTTGCAAAGGGGGACATTTGCAGGCAACACTGACCTTCCAGGAGGAGGTCAGCACTCCTGGGGATGGCCTGATTGCCGGTTTCTGGGTGTGTGTGAGTATAGGTGAAGACATTTCGTGAAGAGAGACAAATCGAGCAATGTGGATTTTAATTCAAATCATATCCAAAGCATTTTAGTTTTCAGAAATGGTTAGAGTGATAGAGGTTACTTTTTTCTGGGTGACTACTATTATTATTGTCAGACTGTCTGCTCTGGGTAAGGGCTGAAGGTTACATATGGGACGGAGGAATATAAAGTTGTTGGGGGGGGGGGAGTGCATAGGACCGGAGCCTTGGAATGCTCTCGTTGGCTAAAGTTCTGTAGCTGTCTTGTCTACAGCTGTGCAAAAGACCCCTCAGGACATTTTGTATAGCCCTTGACAGCGACGGCAATGCTATAAACTGCAGGTGGCTCCTGGGCCAGTCCAACTTGTCTTCCTGAACAGAGTGCATATTTATCACTGTTGCATGAGCACTGCCAAGGAAAACAGGCAATGATAAGGATACTGTAACATAAGTTGCCGTGGATTCCACATTTGAAACGGCTCTTAAAAGCATAGCAGGAGAGAATGAGAAATCCGAAGTTCGAGAGCTGTGCAACCATGTGGCAAGAACATTGAAACCAAATCAGAAAGCAGATGAGCATGGGGTCTTGGCAAAGGGGGGGAGCGTGGATTTGCTTGATTCCAGTGATAGCTCTTTCCCAACACGTATGCATCCCGGGTAATAATGCAATAACTGATCAGGGATCTGTGGCTTGTTTGTTTTTTTGCCATAGATACACTGATAGCAATAGGGATTGTAACAGAAGACTAGAAACCTCCATCTAGGTACTGATAAAGAATATAGTAAGGAGCTGCAGTGGCTCAAGTGGTTAAGACGCTGAACTGCAGGCTGTGGAAGGTCAGTAGTTCAGCAGTTCAAGACCCGGGTGCAGCATGATGGGGTGAGCTCCCATCTCTAGTTCCAGCTCCTGCCAACCTAGCAGTTCGAAAGCAAGAAATTGCAAGTAGATAAATAGGGACCACTTCAGTGGGAAGGTAACAGTGTTCCGTGCACCTCGGTGTTTAGTCATGCCGGCCACATGACCACGGAAACGTCTTCGGACAGCGCTGGTTCTTCGGCTTTGAAACGGAGATGAGCACTGCAACACTAGAGTTGGATTCGACTGGCTTTCGAGCAAGGGAACCTTTACCTTTTTAAAGAATATAGTAGACCTAAAAAAAAAAGATTACATCTAGTCATGGCTTTTTTGTGGTGATTCTCACTAGTGATGAGTACTGGCACCTTTTGGGGGGCTCTACCCAAGCCAAATTCCCAAAGAAGGAATTTGTAGAAATAGCTGCAACCTTGCATCAGAATACCAGCACTTTTATTTAAAGTATGGCCGCTAATAGACGTTATCACCTCAAATATGAACACATTTGCTGAAGTTTCACTGAAATCCATGAATGATGAAAGAGTGAAAAACTTCACTGGATGTTGACGGTGCCCTCCTCCACCCACGTTCCCCGACCATTCTCTCTCTGGTCTCTTTTTGATTCTGTTCACTTTTCTATTCCCCAACAAGCCATTGTTTGGGGTGGCCAAGTTTATTTTCTAAGATCTCTCCCCCGCAAGAGTTTAGAGTTTTGTGCAGGATCAAGTATTTGATTTCATCTTTGAGTTTTCAGTAATAGAAGGTGACTGCAAATTCCTGCTCTGCAGCCCTTGCTGCTCCCAATGTTTTTCCTTTCCTACTGCCATTCCGAGGACTTTAAGGTATATGTGTGTGCACATATATTTAAAATCCAAACGGTGTGGTTACGGGAACCTTAATATCCAGAGCATGGCAGCAGCATTTGTGGCAACAGTTATAGTTCTAGAACGTACTGTCGCAATTAGGGATGAGTATGAACCTACCCACGGCCCTAAGTTCACTTGTAGTATTTACACTGCAATCAGGCCCGTAGCCAGGATTAGTAATTCAGGGGGCCTTTAAATAAATCAGGGGGCACTGTCATCACAAAATAAAAAATACCATTTTAAAAACTCACTTTTGCGGCGTTCTCACTCTGCTTGCCTATATGGGGAAGCAAGCCATGCTTGGGGGAGGGACAGCAGTGTGGAGTCCTCTGGGTGGCCCAGAGAGCTGGGGAGGGCCTGGGCTGGATGGGAAGTTGGGGGGCCTTGGCAGAAAGACAGGGAGGCAGGCCCCAAAATGCCCCACTGTAGCTACGGGACCGACTGCAATCATATGCAGAGTTGCAACTTTCTAAGCCCACAGAGTCCAATAGGTTGGAACTAAGGTTGCCAAGTCAAATCTTCTTACTGGCAGGGGATCGTCCCCGGGCTCCGGGAGCTCTCCTCTGATGAGCGCGCACGCTGCCAGCACGTCCTGGAAGTGACATGCGACGTCGATCACGTTGGGGGCATGGCCCCGATCGTTGGAGGGAAAACCATAGAGTTTTCTCTCCGACGATTGGGGCCACGCCCCCAATGTGATCGACGTGGTTGCGTCACCTCTGGTGATGCAGCCATGCTGCGCTTTGGGGGGCGGAGTTCCCCCCAGGGCCCGATTCTGCGGTGGCGGAAATCGGGCCTCCAAAGCGGGGGTTTACCCGCCCCCACTTGGCAGCCCTAGTTGGAACACATGAACATATGAAATTGCAATATACTGAATTAGACCATTGGTCCATCAAGGTTAGTATTGTCCACAGACTGGAAGCAGCTCTCTGGGGTCTCAGGCGGAGGTTGTTCACATAACCTACAACTTGGTCGTTTTACCTGGAGATGCTGAGGACTGAACCTGGGGACCTTCTGCTAGCAAAACCAAGGTTCTTCCACTGAGCCGTGGCCCTTTCCTTGTAACTCTGTTTAGGATTACACAGTTGGTATACTGGGTAATCTGTGCTGAGGGTTAAGGCAAAGGGTTAAGCGGCAAAGGGAAGGGAAAGTAAGAAATTTGGGTAAGGAAAAAACAATTATTTCATAGTCCAGAACTTCACTTTGGAATGCATATTGGTGGTTATCTGATTACAAACCCTGAGAGCAGCAACGGAATGGCACTTTGTGTGTGTGTGTGTGTGTGAGTCATCTTTCTATTTTAATGGATCTTTTGGAACATGCCCAAGTGGTCCACGAGATGTTGCTTTTCCGTTGTGCTTTTCTTGTAAATATTTGAAAACTAAATTTGGCTTTTAATAATAATGGTAATAATAATATGAAAAATAAGCTAGAAGTTCATAACGTCTAATGGACTCTGTGGCATTCAAATGACAAAGTATGCCCTTTTTGTCTCCTTTGCGTGGTCCCCCCACCAAAAATCCTGGCCATGAGTTAGAAAGTGTATTGGTTTTGGGCTTGTTATTCCCCCCCCCCCAAAGCGCAGGACTTGGCAGGTGTGTAACGCGACTCCTGATAGCAGGATGGCAGATTACATTCTCTTATAAAACCATTTCTAAGGGACTTGGCTTTGAAACTGTTATTGCACGTCTGCAGGTGTTTAGTAATTGGATTAATGCAGAGCAGAAGGAATGTCTGCTGCCCAAACGCCGAGGAAAGCTGCATTCATTTTGGAGAGCAACCTGGAATGTGCGATGACAGCTCTGTTTGCACACAGAAAGCCCAATCTAAGCCTGCGAGTTTAAAATTAACTGCTGTGAGCAATCACCTTCCAGAGGAAAAGTTTATCCAAATCTAAATACAATAACAGCAGTTCTGTAAAGGAAGGGGGGGCAGTTAGGGTTACAGAGCACTGGCCTCGCATGTTGAGCTCCTTCCAAAAGCAACTTCTGTAACCCCTGTGAAAGTCTTTATATCATGCATATCACCAATCCTTAAAATCCTAGGTGTCTAATAAAAATGTCCTCGATAAACACAATACTCTTGAAAAACATTGAAAAAGGTATACAGAGTTCATTCTAATCTGGGATCAACAGTTTGCAGAGCCAGCCGATGTTCTTTTAAATACCTGGATCACTTGGCAGATAGGGCCTTTTGTTATGGCAAGGAACCACATGGCCTCACTGAGGAAAACTTTAAACAAAGCAGTGCTTTTAATCAAATAACCAGTAAGGTCTATTTCTAGACTGACCCTGAAGTGGTTATCAGCTCCAACCCTTGCAGGTAGTTTGCACTGATAACAGTCAGTCTGCCAACCTTGCAGGTAGTTTGCACTGATAACAGTGTGCCTATCAAATGTCCATCCATGAGGCATGTACTTTTTCACTGAAACTATAAATCCTAGGTGCAGAAGTAAATCTGCTCCCCTTTTAAGAAATGGTTATCAGTAAGCTGGAGGCTGTGACTCAGAGATACTTTGCATGCAGGTTTAATCCCTGGCATCTCCAGTTAAAAGGATCAGGTTGTAGGAGATATGGAAGACCTCTACCTGAGACACCGGAGTGCTGTTGCCGGTCAGAGTATACAGTACTGGCCATGATAGACCAAAGGTCTGACTCAGTAGCCCTCTGCACATGGCTCCTCCCTGCATTCGGAGAGGGAGAGGGAGAGCAGGGATGAGTATGCTGGGCCTTCCCTGCATCTCTACATGACTGCTGGCTCACGAGCATGGAGGAAGTGGATGCATGTAGACTTCTTCCCTACTGTAGCTGTTGTTATGGAATATTCCTAAACATATGTCGGGGAGGTATGTGTGTGCACTTCCTCCATATGGAGGCCATCCTCACAAGCTGGCAATCAGAGTAAGGTTGCGAGCTCTGTGTTGGGAAATACCTGGAGATTTGGGGGTTGGAGCCTGAGGAGGGTGGGGTTCAGGGAGAGGAGGGACTTCAATAGGGTATAATGCCATTGAGTCCACCTCCCAAAGGGGCTGCATTCTTCAGGTGAATTGATCTCTATCACCTGTAGATCAGTTGTAATAGCAGGAGATCTCCATCTACCACCTGGAGGCTGGCAACCCTAAATCAAATAGACATGGAGGGCAGGGCCAGGATTCTTATACCTGTTCTTCCTTTCCATGTGTTGATTGAATGACGGGAGGGGAGGGGTTGTGTGCAGAGAGCTAGTGTTAGGCAACTTCATGTGTTCATATTGGTAACATTCTGTGAATGTGTGATCTCTCTGAAATGCATTTTGCAGAATGAGTTAGAGCAGGCATGAGAAGTTAGTCCTCTGTGGACTATAAATGATGGGGTGTCCACAGAATACATTCTGTGTATTGTGGATGACCATGGAGATCTCCATCTACCACCTGGAGGCTGGCAACCCTAAATCAAATAGACATGGAGGGCAGGGCCAGGATTCTTATACCTGTTCTTCCTTTCCATGTGTTGATTGAATGACGGGAGGGGAGGGGTTGTGTGCAGAGAGCTAGTGTAAGGCAACTTCATGTGTTCATATTGGTAACGTTCTGTGAATGTGTGATCTCATTTTGCAGAATGAGTCAGAGCAGGCATGAGAAGTTAGTCCTCTGTGGACTATAAGTGATGAGGTGTCCACAGAATACATTCTGTGTACTGTGGATGACCATTATAAATATTTCCAGAAGAAACAATTGAGTATATAAGCTGTACATGCCTGGAATCAGCTGTCTGCACTATCTCTCCATGAAAGTCAGCCAATATTGTATTCAGTGTGCTTTGAGGTTGGGTAAGAGTACCACATTAAGCATCACATTCCCATAGTGAGACTTCCACGGACATTCAGTTTTCATAAGATGCAGGTGGTGACACCTAAAAAACCCTGGTTTTCCATATTTGGCAACACCATCAACACGGAACCAGTTCTGGTCAACTAATCACAGGCATGTATTGATTGTCAATATAGATGCAATATAATTTTTTAATAGAAATAATTTCATGGTTGTTTTTATTGTTCTCCAATATTCTTCTGGCTGATGTGGTTTGTTAAAGTGGTTTACTTTTGTAACTATTAGTACTAAGTTTTTGATAATTGGGTTGGCTCTAGTGGTAGTTTGCAGTGACACAAAGGATGTACATTTACTTTCTCACCTCTCCCCTCCCACTGCAGGCTGAAATTCTCCATAAAATGCTGCTCCTTGGAGGGGGGGCAGGTAGGGTAGCCAGATCCCTCCTGGCAGCTGGCGGGGGATGGGGGGCTTACCAGGAGGAAGAGAGAGGCCTAGGCATTGTTGCCGGTGTTGCATAGGAAGTGATGTCATATTGTCAGCAACTTCCTGGTGACACTCTGGCATTTGGGCAAAAACTCTACGGTAAAACTCTATCTTCTACCATAGAGTTTTTGCCCAAACCATCACCTAGACATTGTTGGTGTGATGATGTCACTTCCTATGTGATGCTGGCCATGAGGCCCTGGCCTTCTCCTTTCTTCTGTTAAGTTCCTCCCCCATCCAGCTGATTGGTGGCTGGTGATGGGGCCTGGTGGTGGGGAACCCCTGCCTCCACTGGGGGTTTGTGTGTCTGGCCACCCTAGAGACAGGGGATCCCAGGAAATCACATGAGGGGCAAACTGGGGTTCTACAGTGGGAGGGAGAATTGGTAGGGTTGCCAAGTGCAATTTACCTTAGAGCGAGGGAGTCCTGGGCCCTGTCCTGGAGGTTTTCGGCCCATGCGCAAAGCGCACACAGTGCAATGATGCCACCAGGAAGTGATGTCATCACATCAGTCATGTTGGGGCGGGACCACTATGATTCGAGGGAAAACCATAGTTTCCCCTTGAATCATAGAGCATCCCCGTGCAACGTGCCCAGTGTGATGATGTCACCTCCGGGTGACATCATCACGCTGGGCATGTCTGCACGTTCCTGGCATTTTGGGGGTGGGGTTCCCCCCGGTGGCCTCAATCTGGGCCGGCAGGTAACAGGACCATTGAGTGGGGGTGAACATTACTCCCCTTCCATTAGCAGAAATTTGCCTTTGGACCCAACCCAATGTTTGTTGACAGCATAACCTATATACCCGTGCTGTTGTTTTTAAAGAACCTATTTTAAGGTGGTTATTTGTTAGCTGCTTTGGAAGATGGGATGTGAATATTTAAAATAAAACGAAATAATCCAGGATCCTAGGCCTAAGGCATTTGGGTTCCACTTTGAACACAAGAGCAACAGTGCAAGCCAGGGTTAAACTGAAGTCTAAGCTCATTGGAATCAATTGAGTAACTCTGCATAGGATTTCACTGTAAGTACACCAAAATCCAGGGAGAAATTTGATGAAGACAAATTTTGGAAGCATCCCTAGACTTGGTGCACTCCTTGCCAAATTGCCCTCTGTCAAAGTTTGGCACTGGATAGGACAGCTGAGACGTAGCTCTGGGCACCATTTGGTTTCCTCCTGCACCTCCACTGCCATCCTTTCTCATCTTCCAGTCTTCTTTCTTTCCCATCTCACTCATCAAAACTATATTATTCTCTGGGTACTTTAGACTTTTTTTCTTATAATAAAAATCCCCCCACATGCAGTTCAGCTTTGAAGATCCACAGGCTGATTTGTGACATGCGAAGCCCTCAAGGGGAGGCCTCAGTCCAAATCACTCTAGAAAAATGATGGCTGCTGGCGCTTGGCTTGGTGTGGAGTTCGACTTCTATGCTGCCCCCCCCCAGAAAATTAAAAGGCATCGTTATAGATAAGCTGTGCCTCTGATGCTTATTTAAAGGCTCGCCACTCTTGCCATCTTTTGCTGGCCGGTTTTCATTTCTCATGGAAGTGAAAACATAATGTCCTGGATAAAAGATCCCAGTAAAACAGTGCAGACATTTTTAGTAGTTGAGCTGTTCTCATAAACCCCCGAATTGTTTGTTCACATTGGACTCAGTGCACTTTTATAGACAAGATGAGCACAAATGCTGATCTTTTAAAAAGCACTTATGTGTACACTTGGAAGAAGAAATTTGTAACTCATTCCAAGAGGGGGGGAAAGACAAGGGAAAAAAGCCTTTCCTTTCCTTATACACATACTGAACAAAATATGCGAGGATGGGATTTGCCTGCTGTGATGGAATTAGATTGCCAGCTGATTTTTTTAAAGGAAAAAAGAACATTAACTGTGCTCAGAAATTTAGCTGTGCAGTATTTAAAAGGGGTTTGAAAACCCTACTGTGCATTTGTTTGCTTAGGTTCCCTTTCCTTTTGATATTTTTTCCTTATTACAAATAAATAGGCCTGCTGACTAGAAGCCGAGATATGTTCGGGCCTGTAACCTCACAGATTTCAGGAAGACATCAAAGTTGAAACTGGTAGGATCTGATTACATTTCATCACAGAGAGTAAATTTATGCCTCCAAGACATAACCTTTGGTTGTACTTCCCTGCTTCTAGCTGCTAACTGGAAGGCTGTGCTGTGCTGTTCACTTATTATGCAGTCATAATGACTGGATGTCCACTTATTTCTCGGTTAGTCTCCATACAGCATACATCCTCCATGGAAATGGACAGATGGGGATTTGAATTTTGGGTCCCTCCACAAGTACTGCTAAATTGCCTGTAGGCTATTAGGTAGACATGGGAAATGAACTCAAAAAAGCAGAATGACATGAGATTTCTGTTCTAAGACGATCATATTCCCAAAGGAACTAGGTTTCTGTCCTTTTAATAACTCTGAGTCAGCGAAGCATCTAGCAACAAGTTTTCTCCATATCTGCAATGGAAAAGGCTGGGGCACGACACTTGCCACAGGGATGCTACCAAATGCAAACTCATATCTTGGTAATCTGTATCCCAGCAAGAATGTCCAGAATTATTTTCAAGGTGGGAGGTCCTGCTACCTTTTTGCCCATACCCTGAGTCCATGTTCTGGGATACCACTGGTATTCATGAGTAGAAAACATTAGCATTTCTACATGCTGCAGAGGGTACGTGGATTATCTATCATTATCTGCAGCACCCACATAGAGAATGTAATTAGGGATGCTGAAAACGTTGCGGGGAACATGTTTGACAGGCAAACATATAGTTTTTGCAGCCATGATCACCTGTGCCCCGAGCCTTGGATCTTCTCATCTCACCACCACATGATTCCACCAGTATATTGAGCAACTTTGTATTTGTGTAGTAACTCTGGTGGTGGAGTTTCATTTCCACTTGCCTTACATCCAAATCCTTGCATACTAAGTGAAATTGTTTTTTTCACTGGTGTCAGGGATAGTTGAGTCAGGTAATCTGCAGTGTATTTGTATGCAGAGTTACACCCTGCTATAAACCCACTGACGTTGATGATTAGGACTGCACTGTAAATAAAGCTGGATATGTGAGTTGTAAAGAACATGGGACTGCAAAATTAAGTGCACGTGTGAACTGTTGGAGATCCAAAGAGAGGGACAGCCATTAACATTGATCATACAGATACAAACACCAAATGGTAAGAATTTATTTTAAAAGTACACAGTGTGTGGGTGTGTATTACTGTTTCTGTGTTTTTGTTGATTCTTTTTTAAACAGTTGACAACAGAGCATGGCAAGACAATGGTGGTAAGTTGAAGGAGGGGTTAATGTGTACTGGCAGTGGTGACGAGTTGAAGGACGGGTTAACATGTACTGTGTATGGAAAAACAGCCAGCAAGTAGCCACAAGTGGTTCAAGAGTAACCCTAAATGCTCATCCAGCAATTTGCTCTCTGCTTGTAATGAGTAAGAAGGAGCAGATGTGAACTATCAGATGCTCAAAAACATCCCTAGATATAATGTTTGCCCATCCTCCTGATTTCCAAATCCATATTTTTGAATTGCAGTGTGTGATTGCTACATTATTGACAACCTAGTCTTAAAACTGGTGATGGACCATCTACACAGAATTGCAGCACCAACTTTGTGTAATGCTAATGTAATCCAATGTTTGATGACATTAAAGTGATGCAGGAAGCTGTTGAAGACATGAGCTCTTACATCCACCTTAGGCTGGTATGACAACTGCAAACATAAACAGTTTGAGGAGCCCAAAAGAAAGGCTGAGCAGAATGCTGACCAAGTAGCTCTATATGTACATAATAACAGCAAAGTAACTTGTTATTCATGTGGAAAACAGAGGATTGTTAAAAGGGACTGTAATGCTTTTAAACAGAAGGATGCCCCTCCAAGGCAAATAAAATGGGAGAATTTGAAACAGCGAACCCTGAAGAAATGTATCATATTAGCTAAAGATGCAACCAAAAATTATATATGGTTCTTAGATAGTGCATGCTCAGTGCACATGAGTGCTCACAGAGACTTTTTTAAAACTCTAAATGAAGAAAGAAAGAGAGACACTAAGGGTAACTGATGGGAGATCTGTTGTGGCAGAAGGGGTATGATTGGGGACTATAAAATGCAGACTCCCGGATGGACAGGTCAGAAAAATCCTTATTGAGAACTGTTTGTAAGTGCCACAATTAGCAAATAACATGCTTTCAGTAAGAGTTCCTGCAAAAAGAGGAATGGTGACCTCATTTGGGGGAAAATGTCTTATCAAACAAGATGGTGAACGGGAGGGTGCATGAACACATGCACACAAAATGCAAATTTGACCAAAAGTTGCAATCATAAGAGATGTTCCAGGTTATGGCACCGAAGATTTGAGCACAGAGATAATTATGAATTGCCCAACTTAAGAACCAGAATTTGAGCAAAGGTATTTAAATAAATAAATAAATGTACAATTGAAAGGAATTGCATGCATTGCATCCAAGCAAAGGGGACAAGACCAAGCTTCAGTAACAATCATGAACGAAACCAAAGAAGGCATCCCCTGGAACTTATTCCAATGAAAACAGAGACCCTTCATGGGAACATATATTTTGACTTCATGAGGGAGAAGAGTTAAGTATTTGAAATACTCAGGGCATATGTTACAATGGTTAGCAACAGGTTCCAGAGGAAACCGCTGGCAAACCAAACTGACAACAGAGGAGATTATGTGGGACATGACATAAAAAGGTATTTAACTGAACAAGTTATTGAACGCCAACACACTCCTATAACACCTGAAGAAAATGGCATAGCTGAGAGGAAATACCGGTCCCCGACAGAAATGCGCAGATGGAAGTTACTAGAAGTGGATCTACCAGAGAAATACTGGGGAGAAGCCATCAACCCAGTCACTTATTTACATAACAAACTGCCCACAAAAGGTGCCAAGAGCACGCCATATGAACTGTGGTATGGGCAGTTCCTCGTTAGTATAGTGGTAAGTATCCCCACCTGTCACACGGGAAACCGGGGTTCGATTCCCCGATGAGGAGATAAAGTCTTTAGGAGCTGTGGTGGTCAAGTGGTTAAGATGCTGAACTGCAGGCTGTTGAAGGTCGGTAGTTCAGCAGTTCGAGACCTGAGTGTGCCGCATGACGGAGTGAGCTCCTGTCTCTAGTTCCAGCTCCTGCCAACCTAGCAGTTCGAAAGTAAGAAATTGCAAGTAGATAAATAGGTACCACTTCAGTGGGAAGGTAACAGCATTCCGTGCACCTTGGTGTTTAGTCATGCCGGCCACATGACCACGGAAACGTCTTCGGACAGTGCTGGCTCTTCGGCTTTGAAACGGAGATGAGCACCGCAACCCTAGAGTCGAATTCGACTGGTTTTTGAGCAAGGGAACCTTTACCTTTACCTTTTATGGGCAGAAACCCAACATGAAATATCTAAGGGTATTTGGGTCAAAAGCCTTTGCTCACACCCCCAAATAAAAGTGGATTTAAGGACTCAGCAAGGTATTTTTGTTAGATAACCTCTGGGATGTAAGAACCCTTGATCCAAAAACACAAACTATATGAATTTGCAACGTAGTCTACATAGACAAAAAGGAAAAATCTAAAACTACAGGAAAAAATGAACCCTATAGAATCCAAAATGATTGAAGAAAATAAAATGCATCAGCCAGAAGCAATGCAATCAACCACCTTGGAACCCAGAGATAACACAGACAATCAGAAAAGGATGATGAATCAGAGGTTAGATGATCGGCTAGATTCAACAAGGGAGTACCACCAAGAAAACTCTCTTACCTGACCAAAATAGAGACTGCAATGGAACCTTTCACACAGGAAGACATAAAAAGAATGCCTGCTGACCAGACAGAAAAATAAAGATGAATGTAAAACACTTGGCCTTCCTACATGGGGGAAATGAATGAACATGTTCTACCTCCAGGAAAGAAGGCAGTAGGATGTAAATGGGTCTTCAAGACCAACTATGACACAGAAAGAGAAGTACAAAGGTACAAAGTGAGATTAGTTGCCAAAGTTGCTTGGAAATATAGTGAAGACTATGATGAGACACTTGCACCTGTAGTAGGACACATTTCAATAAAGATGCTATTAAGTATAGTGGCACAAAGAAAATGAATGTAAAACACTTGGCCTTCCTACATGGGGGAAATGAAAGAACATGTTTATATGGAACAACCACCAGGATTTGAACAGCCCACAGTTAGAGACCAAGTACACAAACTACAAAAGAGTGTATACAGGCTCAAACAAGCTGCAAGGCACCGGAATGAAAAACTCCATCAAATGCTGACAATAGAAATATTTGAACAAGATAAAGCAGTGGAATGTCTATATTTAAGATGCAGAAACAACAGATGTACTTATATTCTTACCTATGTGGATGACTTGATTGTTTACTACGAGGATGAGGAAATACCCAAACATCTAAGTGAAGAAGTAGAATTAAAAGAACTGGGTAACATCAATTACTATCTAGGAGTACAAACAGAAAGAGAGGAGTATGGAAGTTATCTCCTAAACGAAAACCAAAAGATTCTGGAATTCCTTAACCATATGCAGAAGAAAGAATCCAAGCCAGTGGGAACACCTATGGAGACAAACTACTTAAAACAACAGGGAAATTAAGAACCCCAGCCAACAATAAATCATTCAGGAAAGCAGTCAGAAGACTGTTATACATAAGTACACTTACATGTCCAGATATCACAGCAGCTGTACGCATACTATGCAGAAAGGCTGAGTCCAGGGCAGGCTCACCCGCTAGGCGAACTAGGCATTTGCCTAGAGCACCGGATCCTGGATTGGGGCAGCAGGACCTGGATGGGGCGCTGAACTGTGCCTCCCCAGGAGGCAGAGAGGCGTTGGTGGCGTGTCAGGGGTGCGCCAGGTGAGCAGGTGGCCTGGGAGGGAGGGGAGGAGAGAGGTGCTGAGGCTCAAGGCAGAAGCACAGGGAGGAGAGAGAGAAAGAGGGTGGTGGTAGCCAAGCCAGGGCTGGCTAAACAGAGAGGTGCCGGGGCTCAGGATGGATGGACAGATGCAGCCAAGCTAGACTCCGCCGGGAGGTTGGCAACGCCCGTAATTGGGCACGTGCGGTGGGGGGGGGGGCGCCAGAAGGTAGCCCCGCCTAGGGCGGAAAAAAACCTCGGGCTGGCCCTGGCTGAGTCACCAAGTAAAAGAGACTGGAATGCAGTGAAAAGACTTTTCAGGTATCTCCATGTTACAATTAATTTAAAACTGAAGTTACCAGTAGATGACAGCCCCAGACTGGTAGGATACATGGATGCAGATTGGACAGGAGATATCACAGACAGGAACAATCAGCAAATACCTATTCTTTTATGGAAATGGAGATATCAGCTGGACTAGCAGAAAACAAGAGACTGTCACTGAATTGTCCACAGGAGCAGAATTTGTATCTTCTGCAGAAAAATGTAAACAATTAAAGTCGGTATTACAATTAGTGAAGGACTTTACCATTGAAGAACCCAAACCAGTCCAACTCTTTGAATATAATCAGGGATGTATAAAACTTGTACAAACAGAAAGAGTTAGTTCAGGAACTAAACATATAGATATAGAACACTACATTATAAAGGGCATGCAAAAGGAAGGGATTGTGGAACTAAAATATTGCTCTACTGAAAACATGATTGTGGCTGCTCTTACCAAGCCCCTTCCACATGAAAAGGTTGAAATTCTACAAAGAAAAATGAATCTTGTGGACTTGCACAATAGACCTTGAGAAGGGCTGTTGGAATATACAAGGTCTATAGTGCATCTACTTGAAGAAGATCAGAAGAACAGCCTGTAGGGGACAGCTGATGGACTGTTAGGTAGCATAGCTAGATTAGGAACTTCCCATAATTTCACATTATGTCCTTCCAGTCTCCTGATTGGCTCTTTGGAGACTTCCTGTTCTAATTGAGCCCTCTCCCTTTGTTCCTGTCTCTCACAGCAGTTAGGCAGTTAGTTAAGCCTTTCTCCTATCAGAGTTTATCTCTTCTTTAATAAACCAAGTTATTTTTTTAAGAAGAAGAAAAATAGATTGGATTTATACCCCACCCTTCACTTGGAGTGTCAGAGCAGTTTACAAACTCCTTTCCCTTCCCCTCCCCACAACAGACACCCTTTGAGGTAGGTGGGGCTGAGAGAGCTCTTTCAAGAACTGCTCTGACAGAACTGTGGCTTGCTCAAGGTCATCCAGCAGCTGCAAGTGGAGGAGTGGGGAATCAAACCCATTTCTCCCAGATTAGAGTCTGCGCACTTAACCACTACACCAAACTGGTGCTCTGTTCCTCTGCATGTTTAAACTCTGCCAACACAAAGCACTAGTTTAACTCTTTAATGCCATAACCAGTTTGAGATCTATAGGACATCTGAAGGACTTTCTCTGCCTATATCAATCTCCTTGCATGCTTATATTGCCAACAGAGTTGCTGCTGTCAGTACAATCATCATTGGTATGGTAACTGAGAAGCAAGTGACAGGGGTGAGGATTCCAACCATCTTCAATGGAACCTTAAGGAGGCTTCCTCTAAATTATGTGGTTCTTCCTCCAATGGAAGAAGCATAAGGTGGAGGGATGCTCCTTAGGTTGGAGTACAGCTTTAAACTTTGCTTAGTAGAGTGGTACAAGAAGGGTAGGATCCACCACAGGTCTTCTTGCTCAGAGATTTAAAAGCTAGTGAAGGTCTTGCTCTGCAGTGTTTGGCTAGGTCCTTCCACACTATCCTAAGAACTACTATTTCAATGCATGATTTGTGATCTTTTGGCTTCTGGTTTTATGTTGAACTAATTGGTTTTCTGTTTTGTTTTTGTTGGTTAATAAATTTAATCTTATTAAGGATGTGCAGTCAGAATTCTGTTAATCAAAATCTGACTACAGTGGAGTTTCCAGTTTATGGCGACATGCAGGCAGACACATCTCCCGGACGTCCCGGGGATGTAAACTGCACACCAGCGTGTGAGAGGGGGTCCGACAGGTCACAGCCCCCCCGGAGCCACGGTAAAAGGCTTCTAGCCATTTTCTGTTTTGTTTTTGTTGGTTAATAAGTTTAATCTTATTAAGAATGTGCAGTCAGAATTCTATTAATCAAGATCTGACTACAGTGGCCGCTGAGTGACCGCATGGTACAAGTGCGGCTGACTGGGACAAGTGTTGAAGATCAGGCAAAATAAATGGTGATGAGCAAGGCCGAATGGCCAACAATGAACTGTGAGTCGGGTGAAGCGAGCATGAAGATATAAAAAAAGCTGCCCCCTCTAAAAAGAGCAACGGGAAAGCGAGCGGGGGAGGGGCCCCTCCCAAATGCATAGACAAACGTGGAAGGAAAGAGGGGGGAGCGGAAAAATAAGCATTTAAAACTGTTTTGAGAGACTTACCAGAGCGCAGAAAAGTATTCGGGTGAACATCGGTCCTGCCGCTGAGTGACCGCATGGGACAAGTTTTGACTGGGACAAGTTTTGGAGATTGGGCAAAATAAATGGTGACGAGCAAGGCCGAATGGCCAACAATGAACTGTGAGTCGGGTGAAGCGAGCATGAAGATATAAAAAGAAGCTGCCCCCTCTAAAAAGAGCGACGAGAAAGCGAGCAGGGGAGGGGGCCCTCCCAAATGCATAGACGAACGCGGAAGGAAAGAGGGGGGAGTGGAAAAATAAGCGTTTAAAACTGTTTTGAGAGACTTACCAGAGCGCAGAAAAGTATTCGGGTCAGCTGAGTGAAGCATTAGCCCCAATGACAGATTTAACAGTGGAATACCCTTACAGTGAGATGGATGTGATCTACAGGTCCTATTCATCGTACATCAAGAAAAATAATCTGCCTGGGGAGATAGTGGTCAGATTCTTGAAGAGACATGTGAGAGATACTATTTTGAAAGCAACTTCGGGAACACCCTTGAAAATTGGGGGCAACAACATTAGGATCTTAAAAGATATTCCATTTGATATTAGACAGAACAGAAAGAATGATAAAGAATTAATCCTTTTCTTACAAACAAATGGCATTAATTACAGGTGGTTAACCCCAGAAGGCGTCACTTTCAAGTTCAACGACAAAAAAAGAAAAGATTGACTCTGTTTTTAAAGCATGCGAATTTCTGCGAACATAACTCGGGGAACCAGAAGAGGGTAAAGGGGAGGAAGAAAGCAAATCAGATGGTGAGTTGGGCTCAGGGTCTTCAGACGAGGACTCTCCCTCCGAAAAGGGGGCGGCTGCCCCCAAAAGCCCATATAGACTGAGGATTAGAAAAGAGAAGAATAAATAAGGGCTGAAGGACTCTGATTTGTGCCCGGAAAAATGTTGAAATAACTTGGGGGTTCTCTGGGAATTTCTTTAAACAGTTAAAGGGATGGATAAACAATAATTAATTTAGCATAACTGACTAAGTTCATTGTATGTTTAGTAGCTTTCTTTTTTTAAAAATAGCATGGTGTTAAGCTGATGTATGATCTCCTACTCTTGGGTTTTTACTTAGTTGTGGGTCTATTTTCTTTCTCCCTCTAGATGTAGCTTTGTTCCCCATATTTTCTGTTGTAGTTTTGTAGTCTTTAAAAAACCAATTAAAAAGAAAAAGATCTGACCACAGTCATACCCATTCTTTGATACTGTAAAATGTTCCAGATCTAAGCAGTATTTTTTCTGACTTCAGAAATGATTAGAAATCTTTTGATCTGACCATTCTGGGGCCACGCTGAGCAGTTTCAGTAACCCAGGCAACTGATGACAGGAAAATTATCCAAGCAGAACAATTTACCAATATTACTGCCAAAGATGATTGATTCAATTGACATTTCTAGGCAGAACATTTACTCATCATTGCATCATCTCATTGACGTTAGGAAGGCTGTTTCTATTTGAGCAGGGGTCCTATGTTTGCATGATTTATTTCATTCTCTTAGATGTCTCTGTTAGTCAGGGGCAAAGCCTTTGATTTAACACATTGGCAAGTAGGCAGATCACATGGCTTTGGAGGGGGCTGAAACAAGAGTTTCCCCTGGTAAGAAAAGTCATGGGCAAATAAGACAAGATGTGAATAATCTGAGATGCAGACTGAGAGATGCGAGGATCAATTTCCGACAGGTGTCAGTCTCAGTGCCTCTTGACTTTCATGTAAAAGCATTAAAACAAACGAATGCTTCTCCACTCAATGTGTTTGCATCCAAATTATCCCACCCCATTGAAACCAATGGAAACAGCTATTGCACTGATTAACTAGTACTGAATTGCTTAGAATCTAACATGAATAGATTTAATTCCATTACTCAAGAAACTGACTCAAGTTTGAAAAAAACCTGACTCTCCATGTCTGAATTTATAATTATTTTTGCATATCCCTAATTTTCATCTCTGTAGTCTTTGGGTTTGGTGTATTTTAACTATCATGGATCATTAGTTGCCTTGAATACACTATTAGTGGGATAGAAATATTTGACTAATTACATACTATTCTGGGTAGGGAGAGTTTTTTTGGTATCCAGGATAATATATCTAGAAAGAAATCCTAAACCAATCCACTCAGAGGTAAGCTCCATTTTATTCAGTGGGGCTTAATCCTAGGGAAGTGGGTTTAGGATTGCAGCCCTAGGAGGCTGGTCTGATATACATTTGTTTGTAAGTCCCATTGATTTCAATAAAACATATTTCTATGTTGGCATGTATAGGACTACATACTTTGAAGTAGGCCTTTAAATCTTGACTCCAAATATTTTTGCTTGCTTGCTTGGTTTTCTTTCTTTCTAACTGAAGGATGCAATACTATTCCGTCTTCTCCTTCCAACCAGTAAAAATGAAATATATAAATGATGTTATAGAAGATACATAAATGTCTTCAGAGTCCATGTTAAGATTCCCTTGTCTCTAATCTCCACGTAACATTACACCATCTGCCTTAGGTCTTCCTTGGCTATATCACTCTTCACAGCATGTGCTGGTTTCATGCGCTTTTCAAGTGAAAACATTCCATGGTTCATAGAAAATTTATGATTAAAATATGTTATGAATAGGGGAATCTTCCTGCCATTAGGAATCAAGATGAACTCATGTACAGATCTATTGCAGATTGTACCGTGTGTGTGAATGTTCCAGAAATGGTAAGTAAAGGTATAGATATAACTATATGGATGAACCATTATAAAAAAATGCATTAAGATGGCTCTCTTTTATTTTTGTTCACATAACGAAGTTGCACATGCTTAAGAGTGACATAGCATTATTTATATTCATGCATCAGCTTAAAGAAAAAGGAACATCTAATAGTCACGCTGTTAGATTTCCTTTCTTTTATTGTATAAAAAATGAACTATAGGGAATGGAATGCAAGACACATAAAGAAAAGCTGGGAAAATATGAACTTCTCCAATACCCGTTCCACATATTTGCAAACACATGTTTTGCTTTTCACATTTTTGGTGATCACTTAAAACATTTTAGCTATACACCTAAAAAAGAAAAAGAAAAGTAGTAACAGGCCTCACCTGGATAGCCCAGGCTAGTTGGCTCCTGTCAGATCTCAGAAGCTAAGCAGGGCTGGCCCTGGTAAGTATTTGGATGGGAGACCTCTAAGGGATATACCAGGGTCATAATACAGAGGCAGGCAATGGCAAACCACCTTTGAATATCTCTTGCCTTGAAAACCCTATGGAGTCATCATAAGTTGGCTGCAACTAAGCAGCAGCAGCAGCAGCAGCAGCAGCAGCAACAACAACAACAACGTATGAACAGGCAGAGAACAGGAAGCTATGAAAGCAAAACAATTTCCAAGTGAGTGAAATTGTCTGTGAACTTTTTTCTGTGGTTCTGCTGCAGGAGAAAATTAAACTGAATACCAAGAAGCCTTAAAAAAAATCCCCAAGATATTAATCGCACACACCGTTTGGATGTGATCACATTTTTCAGCATGCAGTATCGCAGTGACGTCTTTCTTTTAATTAAATAATCGAGGGGCTCATGATTTGAAACCCCTTGTGTTGTCCAATGAGTGGCCATGGGGTTATGAATAAAGTGCAATAGATTCAATATGATGTAATGGCTAGAGAATCAGACTAGAATCCCTAAGAAAATAAGAAGAGCCCTGCTGGATCAGACCAATGGTCCATCTAGTCCCTCATCCTGTCTTTCGCAGTGACCAACCAGTTCCTCTGGAGGGCCAACAACAGGATATAGAGACTTCCCCTGATGTTGTCTCCTGGCTCTGGGTTTCAGAGGATTAGTGCATCTGAATGTGGAGGCTCCCCTCATTCACCATGGCTAGTAGCCATTGATAGACTTTTGCCCCCATAGATGGAAGAAAGAGTCATACAACGGTAGTCGGGAAACTAAAGGCCACGTTATTTATTAACAACAAAGGCAAGGGCTAAAAGTATGAAGCGGCATGGTCAAGGCCTGGGGTCACTCAAACCCAAACCCAACCCTTACCATAAGACGGGCAATGCACCTGGCCCCCGAGGCGTAGCCTGCTGTAAGCAGCTTGCATCCGAGTAGCCCAGCCCAGGAATATGCCATGACAATCCCCCATCCACAGCCACATGGACTGGGTAGAGTATCCATCAAAGGCACTCCAAAAGGTAGTCTGCCCATCTCATCCCTGGCCGCAAGACTGCAGTGATGATCCTGACAGACCCCTGCACCCTACAGGGTTGCTGATAGGTGCTTACCGAGCTGCAACAGAATTTCTCTAAACAAAACTCAGCCACCGCAAGGGTCAAACCTCTGCTTAGACCCCTGCGCCCACTACACACCTACAGTACCGGCCCTAGCTTATTTTGAACCCTAGGCAGGATCCCTTCTGGCGCCCCCCTGTGCGCCGCCCCCTCCCCCCATGCGCAGCCCCCCGCAATGCCACTAGCCCTATGCCACTAGCTCCAGCACCCGCTCCTCCTCGCACACGCCTGCTTCTTCCCCCGACATTCAGGAGGCAACGAACATGCACCTCTGTGGCAAGAGGTGGCTGCCGGACACTTCAGCAGGGCTGCCCCTCCACTCCTCCAGCTCCTCCGGGCCAGACCAGATCCCAGTCCGGCTGGCCTCCGCCTCCCTCCCCCACTCCGGCGCCCTCTCACCCAAATACTGTCCACCCGCAATGTCCCCGGCTCGAAGTGGATCACTGATCCCCCTCCCTGCACGTACCAAGCATGTTCGCAGTTTCCTGAGTCCTTTCCAGGCTACTCCTTGCACCTCGCTGAAGCCCGGCCCTCGGAGGGATCCGTCCACTCCCCCCCCATTGGGTTGCACTGCCTGTCCGAGCACTGGCGAGGACCCCGGCGGGGAGAGAGTGCCACCCCCATTCCCTCGGCTTCAGGCTCCAGCCCTCCTGGGCAGAATCTGACCACCCTGCGTCCTCTGGCCTGGAGAGCGGCCACCAGAAGGGTGCCAACCACACTGGCCCGCTCAGTGGCACTGGCGGTGACTCCATCGCCGCCCATCTGCCCGCCTGCCTGCGGACCTGTTGCAGGCCCTGGCCATGGGGCGAACCTCACCCCGCTGCCGCCGCCTGGGTCCATCTGGAACCGCCTCCAAACCCCGAAGGCGGGCAGGCAGCAGCGCCACCACCTCAGGCTTGGGTGGCTTCCTCCAGCGGCAGTGGTCAGGAGTCACCCGGTCAGGGAGAAGGCTTTTGGTGGGGGGAGGGTGGGTGCCGTTTGGTGCCACTAAGGGCCGGCGTGCTCTAGGCAAACACCTAGTTCGCCTAGTGAGCGAGCCAGCCCTGCACCCCTATTACTGCCAAAAGCCCTTGCCGTAAGTCCTGCAGTAGCCATTGATAGACTTATCCTTCATGATTCCAGGAGGCCCAGGGTCAAATTCCCACTCTACCATGGAAGGTTACTGGGTGACCTTGGGCCAGTTGCTCTCTCTCAACCTAACCTATATCATAGGGTTGTAGTCATGAGGATAAAATGGAAGATGACAGAATGATGATGTAAGCTAGTTTGGGTCCTATTGTTTTTGAAAGCTGTTCTGCTGTGTGTGTAGAAATATTATATGCACAACATTAAAATAATATTCACACATTTTCCCCAAATTGTCTGCAGTGCTGAAAAACACCTTCTCTTTCTGATGATTTATCAGCATTTCTTGTGAAAATGCTCACCTATTCAATTATGTTGCCCTCCACTCTTCAGTAGGGATTATTTAAAATTTCTCATTCTGTGGTTTTGAGCTCCAAATCCCCACTTCAGTGTTGCTTTGAACACTTGACACAACCAGACTTCATGGATTATCTGTCCCAGGGCACTATTCCCCTTGTCTTGTCTTCTCTCTCTCTCTCTCCTGATTATTTGCTGTCGGTTTATTGGTTAAGCTTGAACCCCATTTGTTATTCCGCTTATGCTTTCTTCAACTGCAGTGAATCCAGGAAGAGCAACTGACATGCAGGCCTTTCCCAGTGTGAAAAAGGCCAGGAATGTCCGACTATTTCTTGGCTACTACAAAACAAGATTATCTCTATGATTAATACTCCTCCCGGAGTTCTCTTCTGTTCTACTGATAAGTCTTTTTTGGAGGAAATGGCAGGTCCAGGAAATTGGGCTGTGGTCAAGGCCAGCAGCTATCATTCGTTTAGGCTTTACAGATACACAGCAGCACTAAAATATAGCTGTTTAATCAGTGAAAAATCAGTGAATCTTTAAATACTTCAGCTGGAGCACTGTCAGGTATGCTTGTCTTGTATATCTAGAATGGAAGGCCAGCTCCATGTTGCTTGATCCCTTTCCAGCAGGACTCTTACAAGACTGTAAGAAGAATTACTATAAATACGAACAGGAATTATAAATTCTTCTCTGGATATGGGATGGCTCCAAAATAATATTTAAGCAAACGACAATATTTCTTTTGTTAAAAAAAAAACCCCAAATGAGTCTCTGGATAGTAAGTTAATAAGCAATCAGCTCATATTTTAAATTGTTTTCGGGGGAAAAGTTGAAAATGTGTGTTTAAAGCCCAATTTAACATATCTCATCATGCTGGAATGGCACTGTGAAAAAGTTCATAGTGTTGTTCATTTGTTAGGGTGACAGAAAGAAACAATCCCTTTTCTGTTAGGAATGCCAGAAGTTTTGCTCGGGCAGACTGTCAGATTTGTTTAGATGCACTGTTTAGCGGATCCTAGGTAGAATCCCAAGGACACCGTCCAGGGTTTGCCTTCTGCCTAGACCTCCTTATGCCATCGCCCTTGCAATGCAATCCTCAGCACACTTTACACCCTTCAGAGCCCACTGAAGTCAATCCTAGCTCTGCTTAGGATGGCTGTATTCAGTTTTCTCGGGTGTGTAAGAACTAGTCTGCTGTGCGATGGAAATCTCGAATGACCAAGGTAATTTACACATTGTACACAACTTCTTCAGCAGAGGATCCCTCACAATCATAATATGCAGGCAAATCTTAAAACGGTGTGTGTTTTACTATGCCTGTCAGTGTTTACATTAGGACTGAGTCAGAACTGGTTCAAATATTGTTAGTGAGAACTATGGCCGGAGCAAGTTGCATTTTCAGCTTCTGTACTTCTGATGTAAAGTGTGAAGGACAAATTTGTGTATCATCCCAATAGTGACATTCACACATTTTAAATGTATATGAAATAGGTGTCTGTCTCGTTTTGGAAGATGTGCAACTTCACCTTTTGCGCATCATGGTGAATTCTATTACAGCACATGTACATGCAAAAACACCTGTATGTAGCATATAAAGTGGACTGCAGGGAAGGTCAAGGGAATATAGACCAGAGTAGCCATGTCTTGAGCCTGCCGTTTAGTCTGTGTGTCACCACCAACTCTTTCCAAAGGAGAGAGCTGCTGAGATCAGTCAGAAGCTCTCTAAAGCAGTATGCCAGGACGAGCCAGTTGGAACCATCTTACCCTTACAAAGTCTTTCAGATCAAGCTTATATGGTGCTCTGGGCTAACTAGGAACCCTTGTGAGCTGTAGACCACTTTCCTTATGAAGTGACAGGATTATATTGTGTAATTATATCACTCAGGTCTTGAATGTAGGATGGGTAGTCTACCACTATGTCACTGGCTATGCCTGAATGGAGATGTTGCAATGTGGCAGTTTGCATTCAAAAATGAGGGGTTGGTCATGTGATCAACAGGTGTGGCTCTTTGAATGTTTCCCTTTGGATGGAAATTCTGGATTTCAGTAATCAGCTCTACAAATTCAGTGATCAGCTTAGTGAAACTTTAACTGCAGGGTCTCTGAAATCTCGGTCTCATATTCAAATTCATCTTACATTTTCACCCTCCACAGCTAGCCTGCTTTCAGCATTGGGTCACTTAGAACAAAATGTTTGCAACTGCTGATTTGGAACATTCTAGTTCATAGACTTGTCAGAGATTTTCCTGTCTTAAGCGAATACATTCTTCTGTGCCTTGAAATAATGGTTTCTTAATCAGGGCCCAGACGTCCATAATAAAACTTCATGTTGGCAACGCTCTATATTTCTCAGTCACCACCAAATCAAGTCAGCCTGGCATAGTTAAGTAGAAGCCAATTTTTTAGCCTGCCTGTTGCTGTAACATTCATCAAGAAGCATTCCATGTGATGAACTGGATCCTGTGGACCAGTTCTTCAAGCAGAGGCCCTTTTCTCTGATGGAAAGAGCCTTCCGCAACAGAAGACCTTCAGAGAAATGTGCCCCCCACTAGCAGAATGGACCCCTGGAATCCAACCCAATGTGAACACAAGCTTTCCTCAGCAGTAGCTGACCCAATAAAATTTTTCATTTTTCCCTTTTTTTGTTTCCTAGATTAATTTTTTTGTCAGACTTCCATAGTTAAGCACAGCAGCTTTTTAGGTACGTTCCATAAGACTAATAAAATAAAATGGCTGATGGATTTGAACTGTAATGAATTCTCATGAGAGCCAGAAGAGTAAACCCTGCAGCCAGTTTTAGCAGAGGGCAGAAGTTCAAAGTATGTGTATGTGCGTGAGTGATTTGCCTGGCTCTGGAGCACAAACCAGACCGTGAACAGGAAACATCAGGGATCAAAATAGTATTCTTTGATCAGAGCCAGCATGCTCTAGTAGTGGTCAGAGAGCCAGAGTACGATCTGCGAGAACCAGGTTCAGAATTCCCACTCTGCAATGGAACGCTCACTGGGTGACCTCGGGTCACTCACCCTCATTCTCCACCTAACCTACCTCACAGGTCTATTGATGTGAGGATAAAATGAAGGATGGGGAATTATGTTGTAAACCACTGTGGACTCTCATTGAGGGGGCAATATAGGATATGAATGAATAAAGAAATAAGAAGAAGAGAAGAAGAAGGATTGGATTTATACCCCTACCCAAAGGTGTCTCAGAGCGGCTTACAAACTCCTTTCCCTTCCCCTCCCCACAACAGACACCCTGTGAGGTAGGTGGGGCTGAGAGAGCTCTTGACAGAAACTGCTCTTTTTCAAGAACAGCTCTTATAGCTCTTATCAGAACTATGGCTTGCCCAAGGTCATCCAGCCAGGTGCAAGTGGAGGAGTGCGGAATCAAACCCGGTTCTCCCAGAGTAGAGTCCACACACTTAACCACTACACCAAACTGGTTCGTTATCTTTTAAAGAGATCTCTGTGGAGATGCTTGTCACAGATTTATTTATCTGGGTAGCCCTTTGTTAATTCTCTTGGACCTCTTGGCAGCTTTTGATACCATTGATCATGGTATCCTTCAGCATCACCTTTCAGGACTGGGACTAGGAGGCACACTTCTGCAGTGGTTCCGGTCCTACCTTGAGGTAGGGTTGCCAAGTCTATCTTTGCCGGGAGCGGGGGGCTCCTGGCCAGCGTCTTGTGCGTGCGTGTGCAAAGTGCATGCGCACCGCACGCACGTCACCCAGAAATGACGGGAGGACGCCAGGCACGCTGGGGGCAGGGCCACGGCCAAACAAGGGAAAACCATAGAGTTTTCCCTTGTATGACCGTAGGTGGAGTTCCCCCCGGGGCCCGATCTGGCGGCGCCGGGGAACGGGCCTCTGGGGCGGGGGTTTCCCCGCCCCCCGGGGGGACTTGGGATCCCTACCTTGAGGGCATGTTTCAGAGTTTGGTGCTGGGGGACTGCTGCTCTGCCCCTTGGCCTCTGACCTATGGGGTTCCTCAAGTTTCCATATTTTCCTCCATCTATGTAAAGCCACTGGGAGAGGTCATTCAGAGATCTGGGCTGAGCCACCAATATGCAGATGACACTCAGCTCTATCTCATTGCTACCAGCAGATCCCAGGGAGGTAGGAGAAACTGTGAACAGGTGCCTACGGACAGTTCCAGAATGCATGACAGCCAACTAGCTGAAACTTAATCCCAATAAAATGGAGGTGCTACTGCTGGGGTGAAGGTTATCCCCTGTTCTGTATGGGGTTGCATTCACTTTAAAGGAGCAGGTTTGTAGCTCAGGGTGCTCATGGAAGCGGGCATCCTGTTGGATAAACAGGTGGCAGCAATAGTCAGGGGTGCCTTTCAATGGTTATGACTGGCAGAATCATAGAATCACAAAGTTGGAAGGGGTCCTACAGGCCATCTAGCTCAACCCCCTGCTCAATGCAGGATCAGCCTAGAGCATCCCTTACAAGTGTTTGTCCAGCCGCTGCTTAAAGACTGCCAGTGAGGGGGAGTTCATCACCTCCCTGGGCAGCTGATTCCACTGTTGTACAACTCTGACTTTAAAAAAGCTTTTCCTAATATCCAGACAGTACCATAATTTAAACCCCTTATTGTGAGTTCTATCCTCTGCTGCCAACAGGAACAGCTCCCTGCCCTCCTCTGACAGGCCTTCAAATACTTCAAGAGAGCAATCCTGTCCCCCCTCAATCACCTCTTCTTCAGACAAAACATCCCCAAGTCCCTCAGCCTTTCCTCATAGGGCTTGGTCTCCAGGCCCCCAATCATCCTCATCACTCTGCTCTGCATCTGCTCCATTCCATCCACATCCTTTTTGAAGTGAGGCCTTCAGAACTGCACACAATACTCCAGCTGCAGCCTGACCAGTGCAGTGTACAGCGGGAATATCACATATTGCGATTTGGATGTTATGCCTCTGTTGATACACCCCAAGATCACATTAGCCCTTTTTGTCACTTCAACACACTGGCTGCTCATATTTAACTTATGGTCCGCCTGTACCCCAAGATCTTGCTCACACACTGCTACCCAGAAGTATATCCCCCATCCAGCTGGTGAGCTAGCTGTGGCCCTTCCTGGACAGAAAAGATCTTGCTGCTGTGGTACATGCCTGGAAACATCTAGATTAGATTACTGCAATGCATTCTACATGGGGCTGCCCATGGGGCTACCCTTGAAAGCTGTCTAACCACTGCAGTTGGTTCAGAATGCTGCAGCCGGAATGTTGATTGGAGTGCCTCATAGGGGCCATAGAACTTCTGTTTTGTTCTGCGTACAGTGACTTCCAGTTTGCTTCTGGGCTCAGTTCAAGGTGCTGGTATTGACCTTTACAGCCCCATTCAGCCTGGGACCAACATATCTTAAGGGCTACTTTCTCCCATACAAACCTCCCTGTTCAGTCTGGACATCCTCAGAGGCCCTGTTTTGGTTGCCCCTGCTATCTGAGGCTAGGGCAGAGACAATCTGAGAAAGGGCCTTCTCCATTAAGGCATCAAAACTTTGGATCTCCCTCCCCAGGGAGATTCGTCTGTCTCCCTCAATCAGGGTCTTTTGCCAGCATGTGAAGCCTTTTTTGTTTTGTTCTGCATACCACCAAAAATGGTTATTAGCCTTCCCTCTAATGTTGTTGTTAATTTTACTTATTTATTTCAATTTGTATTGTGCCCTCTCGGCAAGCAGGCTCAGGGTGGGTTCCATCATAAAATTAACAGTATAACAAATCAGCAGTTAAAATATATCTAAAAATCTATCTAAAACAGCAACCAATATAAAAATACCAGTGCCTCAAGAGATCTCACCAAAGAATAGCTGGTTCTCAGGGGGCCAATTGGATCTGAGGTCACTGGAGGGGAGGCCAGTTAGAAGGTAGGTGCCTGCTACCTCAACTAAAAGCGTGGTGGAAGAGCTCTGTCTTGCAGGCTCTGCAGAACTGTAATAGGTCCCACAGGGCCCTGATTTCTGATGGGAGCTCATTCCATCAGGTAGGGGCCAAGGTCGAAAAAGCCCCTGCCCTTGTTGAGGCAAGTTGGATGTCCCTGGGGCCAGGAACCACCAGGAGATGTTGATTAATAGATTGTAAGTTCCTGTGGGGCTCACATGGGGAGAGGCGGTCTTGAAGATATGCTAGCCCGTGACCAAATGGGGCTCTAAAGATAAGTACCAGCACCTTGAACCGGATCTGGTACTCAATAGGCAGCCAGTACAGTTCCCACAGTGGATACATGTCTGCACAGATGACAAAGTCAGCAATTGAATTTTATATTTTAACTGTGTTTTAATTATTTATTTTTTATGTTTGCCACCTTGTAGACCCTGATTGGGTAGAAAAGTGGCATAAAATGTTCTAAATAAAATAAACAAATAATAAGTCAGTAAAGATGGAGTTTCAGCATCCATTCCAATAACGTAATACTGTGTATTTGTTTAGCCCTTGTAGGGCTAGGGAAGGGACAGGCCCTTCTTTGACCCCAGTGTGCAGTGGCATCCAAAGTGTCTCTGATACATTTGCGCTGCACTGGCTAGAAAAAAAGCATTTGCATTCCAGGTATAGGGTGGTCACAGTAGTTTCAAGAGGCATTGAAGAAGTGGGATAAAGCTGCCTGTTCACAAAAGACTTTTCAGTCTTTACCTCATTCCTCCTAACCATGAAATGAGAGTTCAATATGTAGCATAATGGCTAAATGACCGAGCTGTGAACCAGGAAGTCCCCCATTCCGATTTCTCCTTTCAAAGGGGCCTCTATGAGTCATCCCTTCATTGGTAAGGTGGGGATAATAACTTGCAGAGTTGTCATTATGTGAAGCATTGAGGACTAACAAAAATCAGTCTCTGTTACTACCTCTTGATGTGTGCATACTCAAGAAGGGGCTCTGCAGAGCTGGTGAGGGTCTTGGAGCCCCCGCTATCACCATGACCCTTTTGGTGGGATTGGGGTCTCAGTGAGTGAAAGGGACTGGGGACCAAGGACATCTATCCTTGGAGAGTCCTACCTCCTTCCTCCACAACCCTTTCAGTGGTTCAAAATAATGCTTTTCCATTTGCTGCCCTATGTTTCAAATTGGCCCCTTTGTGTTTCGGAATCTGACTGAACGCTATGACTTTAAATGCTCAATGGAGATTTATTAAAATGCTTTAGCTATATAAACTCAACTGGGCAATATGTATTTGAAGCCAGAATTCTTTCCTGGCAGCATTTTTACACACACAATCAACTTCTAACCTTTCATTAAGGAAGCTGGGTTAAATCACCGAACCCCACGTTTATAAGCTTTTTCTCCTTCAAATCTTATAAAACTAACTTTAAGTGGCTTACATATCCCTAAATGAACTATAACCGTCATGTTGCAAAGTTCAGTTAATCAGTATTGGGGGAGGGAGGAAGGGGAAAAAGTTTCCTTTGCTAGTTTCTAAAGTGTTTTGAGATTTACCATATATGCCCTTCCCGCCAAGTGGAGACCAACTTCGCAAAGCAATAAAGCACACAAAGCTGCTAAAAATAATCTGAAACAAATAAAAAGTAACTTGATAGCAGCACACAATCTACATTTGGTTAAAATGTCCTGTTTTACCGTTCTGTTTCATCTTCCTAAACAGATTTCCAAAGTGTTTTTTTTAAAAAAATACGATTAATAAATTATCCTGCATAAATCTTTTGATAACGATGATCGTCTTTGGAGAATTATGAAGCCACATCTGGAAAAAGTATATTACTGCCGTAAAATTAAAAGGGGGGGGCATGCTGTGCATTGCACTAATGTGCAAGAGTAAGCAAGAGATGGTGCATAAAGTTTGCATTCATCTGTGTGAATGGAAAACGTTATTTTCTCCTCCCACAAGCTCTTGGGTTTATTTCACAATAAAGGGCAAGTTGTAAAGTTTATAAGGAACTTTCTTACTGTGATTCATCAGTGGTTTTGCTTTCTGAGCATTGCCCGTAATGCACTTTTACGAGATTAAGTGGCAAATACATGACACTGGATTGGGAGTGAGCAAACATAGAAAGTGCAATAAGGTTCGTTTGTTGTTATGACAGCAGTGAGGACAAAAGAACCTTAAGGAAAGTCAATGTTTTAATCAAAAAGGAGGAGAGGGAAGCAAAGGAGTTAATTTTTTTCATCCACGCAATCCAACAATTGTGATGGACTTATTCTTTTTCATTAGCAAAGTCAGTAAAAGACTGACTTCATGCACATCTTTCAAGGTGAGTCGCCATGATGCTTCTGGAACAACAACAAAAACTTGATTATACTGATGTATTTATGTTTGTTAAACAACATGAGCAAAAGTGGTTCTTTGACTAAAATATGCCTCTTGGAAATAGAAGAACCTTTTTTAAAAATTTCCAAGCAGATGTTTGCAATAAGAAATGGATGGCGAGTGAAAGGGAAGAATGCTGCAAAGCTAAGGTACGTGTCTCTCCCAGTTTTTCTTTATTATACTGATACATATCACAATCACAATTCTAATGTGCCTGGCTTTATTTATGTGTAGCTCTGTAACTGAGTTTTACCTTAAAATATATGTCTCGCCAGTCATAAAAACTGTGACTTGGAGATAGGTGCCTTTGACTTCAACAAATGCATCATCTAAGGTGGCATGATGAGAATACAGGCTGAACTCACTCAGGCAAAATTTAGCCCATAGTCATGTGACTGCTGCTCCATATATACAACATGGCAGCCCTGTGTCAGTTGCCCTGCCTCTCCCCCTCCAAAACATCAAGTTCAATTTAGCTTGTGTCTTGACATCATTATGCAGCATATGTGATCAGTGGTGGCCAACGATATGTACCAAGAGTGGGGAAATGTGTTTCATAATAACCTTAGAACATGGGATTACTTGAAGAAGAAATGAGAAGGAGAAACTCAACATAGGTATAATTTTGGGCAGCAACCAGGTTCTTTCTAATGTGTAGCTGAGCCTTGAGATAATAAACTGAATGAGAAGTTGCATTTTCCGAGGTTATAGATAATGATCTGCACAGTGGCCAGGAGGTACACATCATTCATAGAGCTTTCTATGTGTATAAATGTTGTGTATAAATGGCAAAGTCCAAAACTCTTTGAAATCCATCTGTCCCCATGTCCCACTGCAAGCTGAAAGCAGTCTTTGAGTTATATTTTGTCAGTACAATCCTTTGTTGGGGTATACATATTTTGTTGTTTTTGGAGGCACACATTTGCATTCCAATTGTTTATTTGTTTTAAACTATGTCTATCCCATCTTGCCTATTCCAAGGCAGCTTCCGTACAGGCTCATAGGTCAAGCAACACAAAGGAAATGGTCAACAATTACAACAAACAAAGCTCCCTAAGAGAACACCACCAGCTTGGTCGCTTTCTCTAATGCCTTCCCTTCCGTAAGAGAAATACCTCTGAAAAAAATGGGTTTATAGGGTCAAGATTTTGGTCTATATGACTTTGGTGTTGGTGAATTACCCGTTGTGGGTCAGCCAGAGCTCAGCAAAGACTCCTTGGGAGAAGAGGACTCCCTGGGAGAAGAGGAGCCACGTGTAGCCAGCTCTGAGTCAGCAGAAGCCAGCAAGCCAGAAGACCAACTGCAGGCTTGTCAGGACCCACAGCCAACAGCTGGTGCAGAGACACCAACACCCTCCAGCCCTGACTCAACAGGTGAAACTAAGTTAGTCAGCCCTCCAGTTTCACCCACACCCTTTGAGCACCACAGACAGAGGCTACGAGCAGAACGACAGGAGAGATGACAAAATGCTCGCCTCCTGGCCCGATGCCAGCTGCTTGAGTAGTTGCAGGATTATTCCTGAGCAGGTGGGTGCAAGTATGACCCTTGGGCATATGCCTATAAAAACCAACCAAGGAAGGCTGTTAGATGTGCAAGTAAGTCATCTTATGGCTGATTCTGTGGCAAACTGCACCAGACTGTGCCTCATTCTTGTTCTTTTTGGACTGGCCCTTAACCTTGCTTCTCAGCTCTGTGATCTCTGCTTGTGAGTAACCCTTGGACTGCCTGATTATGTCTATTGGACAAACCTTTGGTAATGACTTCCTTGGCTTTGGACTCTGGAAATGAACCCTTTACCTGGCTTTTTGCAATTGGACTTTTGCTACCTGCAAGGAATGCACACCAGCTCCGCCTGCCCTGGCTATGACACTACACCAGTTAATAAGGTCCATAATGCAGGATCATCAAGTGAAACAGCTGGAAACAGACATGGGCAGAATGTACTGCAGGGAGCCTAACTAACAGAGGCTGATGAAGGGAGAGGCACTCTTTTGCTGGTGGTCTTCATTCTTCCCTCGGCCTCCACATGCTGCCTCCTTCCCTCCTTCTACCCACATGCACACCTCTGCCGTGCTGCAGCCTGTACTAACATTACTTTTGTTTTCCTACGCTGTTTTCATGTTGCTTCTTTGTTCATTTGGAAATGAAGGCACAACTGTTCTTCTCTGCACATTTACTCAGAAGTAAGTCAAGGTGGGTCCAGTGGGAACAATTCTTGAGTAAATGTGTGCAAGACTACTGACTGTATTAAGTGTAAGCCATAACCATTTGTAGAAATGAATTCTTTGTGGTTACTCAAGCATCTAAATCTCCGTTTTACTAGGGATGTAAACGTAGTTTGATTTGGACAAATACTACAGTTGGATCCTGGGAACTGAGCAAGCTCATAGAAGGAGGTCTTTCCAGCTTTCCTGAGGAGCATGCTGCCCCCACCAAAAAACCACTGGTGAGATCTTCCAAAATTATATGCTGCTTCAAGAAGAGCCCCCATCACCCTTTTCATGAGCTTCTTCTCTGTTCACAGAACTATACTTGCAAGGCTCTCTGTGTGTGTGTGCGTGTGCATTTTGACCAGTTTCTCCCCCTCCCCCATGTTGCAGCCCCCTTGGCACATAGCATACTGTTAGGGCAATCCCCACTTGTGAGTAGCAGCATTTAGGGGAGGGCAAGGGACTTCTGGGGAACTGGGAATATCTACTTCTGCAAAACTGTTCTGGGAGACCTTGGAAAAATGCAGTGCCTGAGTATGGATGATGGAAGGTCTGTCTGGGGTGAAGTTAGGTAATCTTTTTGCAATCAAATGATTGTTTCAAATGTTGGGGGAAGAGTTGTATACCAATATTGTTCCCACTTCAGATGTGTAACTCTACATGGATAAATTAAGTGATACTTATCTTCCCGATGAAGAAAACACAACAAAAGTCAATAGTCATTATCTGTCTGTCCAGACAGCTGAGTCTATCAGCAACATTTCATTTTATGACTTCAACCCTGACCAGCAATAACAGCCAAAAACAATGGGGGGAAAGTGTTTATATAACTACACTAAAGACAGTTATAATTTGGCTGCTGCTGCATCCAGAAAGTATATTCTTGATTCTTTGCCTGAAGATACTGTCAAATTCTATTACACTGAATGTTACAAACAACAAATTAAAATCTCTGTGTAGGCATTTTCAGAAAAAAACTTTGCTTAATAGAATAAGTCTTATTTATCAGTTCTGTTCTTTGGACTTTGAGAGCCAGCTGAAGTACTGGAGTCTGTATTTGGAGACAAAAGGCTGCGGAACTTCACTGGGTCTTTAACGGTTGGGATGAATGGCCTTATTTTGGTCTTTCGCACACATTGTAGGGGGCAGGTAGCAACCTGAAGATCAGTGCTGCAGCTTCCAAAGGCACGGCCATGTCCTTCCCATGCCTTCACTCTGCTTTCCAGCTTGCCATACCAAGCAAGGCTTTGCTACAGAGCAGGCAAGTGGGGGAAATAAGCTCCTGTTTTCTTGGTTATTAAAATCACAGTGGCAATCTTTTGATTGCCATCTGGTCACACTCTCTACCCCTCACCTGATCTTCTAGTCAGGTCTGCTTTTTTTCTATAGTTTCTGAATAATTTAGGGTTATACTCAGGGCTTTTTCTTTTTCTTTTGGAAAAAGAGATGCCAGAACTCTCAAGAGGGAAATGAAGTTTTCAATCTGTATACTGAAAACTCGTGAACTTCTAAACATTTTAAAACGAATTCTATCATCAAGGTTCCAGAACTCTGTTCCAGTGTGTTCCCCCAGAAAAAAAAAGCCCTGGTTATACTGGAATAAACCGGAAAGCCCTGGGTTAAGCTTGCCCAACATTTTATTGAAGCATCCTCATTTTGAAGTATGGAAGTCTGTTACGGAAACTTGTATTTTGTTCATTGTATTTCAATACTTCTTTTTCACTTTTCTCTCTACTGGGGGACTCAAAGTGTCATGCAATGAAACACAGATTGTATTTAGACAAACAAATAATAAAGCATATACAGTTCAACTTCAACGCCTGGCTTGTTTGGAATCCAGTGGGCCAGCTCACTCAGGGTCACAGTCATGAGCTAAGAGCCAAGAGCTCTTACTCTTATCTCATGCCAAGGCTTAAGCACCTGCAACAGGAAGAGAAACAGAGGCTCAGCCCAGCTGTGACACAGCAGACAGAGATGTTCCCAAGATTCCCCTTATCTGCAGAAGAGCATCTGGCCACACCCAGGCTGAAACACCTGTGAGAAAGGAAGAGAAGCACCGCCCAGATCTCATGCAGCTGGAAGACGTGTTCCCAAGATTCTCCTCCCTTGCTCCATGTCCAGTTTCTTATTATCCTGCCCATAAGAGACCCATGACAAAGGGATGCCATAAATTTGCAGGGACAAGCTCTTCTCTCTCACCATCAGAACTCTAGGAACCAAGTAGAAAGAATGGGACCAGCTGAGCAAACACACTGATTTCTGTGCATGAGAATGGAGAAGGGCAAGGGAGAGCACAAACAACACTGGAAAAATAGTCCACATGTGACAGCCGTGTTGGTAGTCTGGAGTTAATATGAGACGTGCTGCCGAATTTGAATCCCTACCATTCCCCCTTTTGACCTCATTTCTCTCTTGTATGAACTGAGCCCATGAGACTTCATTTTTTATCCTTGATGCAATTTGTCTTGTTACATTTACATCATGGTGAATGTAATTTTTATATTCACAGTGTCAATGGCATATAATGTCAAAATGGTATAAAAAAGGCTTAAATAAGGTGCAAATCAGGAACAAGCCTTCTCTTGAATATGAGCAGAGCATCGTCATTATTTGGATCTATGCCTCATCCAAATAGTACCCTTCTGACTTTTGGCTCAGAACTGTGTATGTGTGCACACACACGTGTGTGTTTTAAATCAGCCATTTGGCTTTAATCTGATACCTTCGTAAGTGCTTGCAGGAGCTGAACGTTTTGTAAAATGTTGCATTTCGTTCAACATTTGTGTTGTTTCACTTCTTTAATTAAGCTTGGCATACAGAATTCAATAAAAGATTCATTTTGGCTTTTTTAAAAATACAGGCAGCCACCCTAAGTTCCTCTAACTACACTAGAGTAGGCTTTGAAGCTACACTTAAACACACAACATGAAACACTTTAAAGTGTGTGAGCAAAGCAGGCCAGATAGAGTCCAGATTTCTGACCTAGTTTCCGTGGTCAGACTCTTCCAGCTTTTTTTTCTCCCATTGTGCAGATAACCACCAGAGGGCATAAATATTACCTTATGGACCTTGTCGCAATAAAAAGAAATTGAAATAGCAAAATTAATAATTATTAAATGAGGTTGACAGATGTCAAACAAAGCATGTGAGCTTCTCCATGCCAGGGCCCGCATGTGTCCAAAATTAATACAATGCCTTGGGAGCTAAACAGGAAAACTCTGGGACAACTCACAAATCCCACACTCATTTCTTAGTTATGAAGTAATCCCCATTCGCCAGAATACTGAGGATTTTAACGCACTCCATATTCACACAGACGTCCAAAGAAGTTAGCCCGAGGGGGGGGAATGGTGGGAAAGCTAAGGCTGCTATCAAGCACAGCTGCTGGGAGTTCGATTCATATCAATAGGATTTAGGGAAACTCCGCATTTTACACACCAAATGTGTTTCCTGCACATATCAGGGCTACAGCAGTGTTTCACTAAGCAAACATATGAAGCTTAAAGGAGATTCATATGTACATTTGAACAAGGATATCCAGTGTGATATAGTGGTTTGCCTGTCAGTCTAGAGCGAAGGAAATCCTGTCAGCCATGGAAATCACAGAGGGACCTTGGACCAGCCACAGTGTCAGCATAATGCACTCCGTAGGGTACTTGTGTGATGATACAATGGAAGAGGACAGAACTGCATTCTCTGCCCTAAACTCCTTGGAGGAAGGCCAGGATAGAAATATACTAGATCATTTTTTTAACTACACTTCTTCATAAGATAGGCTGAGGAATGACTGAGGTGCCTTTGTGCAGGATTTTGTATTCAGTACAGGCACCTGAATACAAACTCTGTCTGCTGTTGTGAAGACTGTACCTGCATAATTTGTCTTTACAAGATACGGAAGTAACAACTGGGCTTTTGGGATTCTGCTCATCTACATTTTCCCCTGGATCTTGGAATGTTGGATTTCCTGGTCTTATTTCAGAAGTGGAACCAAAGTATAAGGAAACCTCCATAGTTCTCATTCAATGAAGCATCTGGTGGCACGGCAAAGATGAACAGAATGTACCCAACAACCTGCAGATTCCAGGGAGCAGAACATTCCTGTTTTCCCCTCCCAGGGTATCCTACTGGGGGCTTCAGCAGAAGGGAAAATCAACTGAATTCATGAACCTCTTCTTGAAGACTTCAGTTCCCATAAGTCTTTGAAATTACATGAAGATAGATCCAGGTGGCCAGCCATGTTGGTCTAAAGCAGTAGAACAAAATTAGAGTCTAGTGGTATTTGAAAAAGTGTGTGTGTGCACACGAAAGCTCATACCTTGAATAAAACTTTGTTGGTCTTAAAGGTGCCTGAAATTACATGGTTAGGCACAGGTCAATGAATATATTGTGGCATCCACTTCCATGAGAGGGGTGATGTAACTTGAGTTTTTTTGGCTGCACTTGGCTCTCAGGGATTGTCCGCTGTTTTGCTCCTGCTTCCCTGCCCTCAAACAATTTGTGACTGAACCAGCAGCAGCTGCGTGCTGTCTCCATCTTTGCTGTTTCACTAAGAAAGCACTTCCTCTCCCTTCTCCGATTCTATGGTTCAGGGATGGCTTTAAGGGGAAGCAAACAGCCCCTGGACCATCCATCCTTCCCAATCTGCTGGCTCTTCCCCTAGTTCAACATAACTGGGGCGATAGCAGGATCTGGGCTGCTCAGTGAAGGGCAGAAAAGGGAGCAGGAAGAGGAAGCACTCAGGAAAGCAATCATGATGCTAGCAATAATTTGCCCTGTAGGGTTGCCAACTCCGTGTTGGGAAATTCTAGGAGATTTGGTAGTGGAGCCTGGGGAGGGTGGGGTTTGGGGAGGGGAGAAGGCTTAGTGGGATATAATGTCATAGAGTCCACCCTCCATTTTCTCTAGGGGAATTGATCACTGTAGTTTGGAAATCAATTGTATTTCTGGGAGATCTCCAGGCCCCACCTGGAGTCTGGCAACCCTCTGAAGTGTTCTCTGCTACCCAGCTCTGTGATCTTCTGCTCCCAGCTTGGAGGGAGCTTCAGGAAACCAGCAAGTTGGGATTCCCCTTCCCCCACAGACAACCTCGTTTGCTTCCAAGCAATGGGGGAAATAGCCTTGGCCCAGCCAATGGCTTCCTTGAGTAGCAGCTGCCAAAATCCCAGTATCAAGCCTCCTCAAGCTTCCACTTTCTTACTGGTATTTCAGACAAGCCCATACCAGCTTACATTCACCTCTGCAGAGCCCACCTTAATCAGATTTTTGGTTCTGACTTTCGTACAGAGTACTGTACAATCACTGTTTGATCCAGTGTTCCATTCCAACTCATTCACATTGCTTTCCCTCTCTGTAATAAAGGTGCCCATATACATTGATGAAACACCACGAAAATAACTTGGATGTGACTGTATACCCTGTGGTATCAAGACACTTTTTGAATGACACCCAGGAGTTCATGTGTGCACCTTGATGTAATGATGCCGGTTATTACATCTCCCTTATAAATAAAAGCCGAATGGTGGTGGCACTTCTCTAGAACAGTCCACACGCTCCAAAGTCAGTTTGCTCTCTGATCTGTCATTCAGAGGGTCTCCCTATCCACTGGCTGCTTTGCCTGAGTCCTGCCTCCAACATTCTAAACATTTTGCTGTTCTTCTCCCCCCCATAGCCAGTCAGAACACAGGTTATTTGCATATGCAGTCTCATTGGCCTTTGCCTCGGAACACAGAGGTCGTTTGCATATGCGACTTAATTGGCTTTTGCCTCTAACATTCTAAACAGTTTGCTGTTCTGAGGTAAAATGTGTCCAATCTCTAGGTGAGGGCTGGAGATCACTCAGAATTACAACTGCTTTCCAGATGGCAGAGATCAGTTCCCCTGAAGAAAATGGTGGGCTCTGTATCCTTATATACTGCTGAGGTAGCCCCCATATGACAGCCAATGTGACGTAGCAGTCAGGGCTTCAGAGCACGGGAGAAGCTGCAGGTGTGTGGGGGGTGGAAAGCTGAAGAGTGAGGGGGAAATAAAGGTAGGTTGATGATTGGCTGGGAAGGAGATAGGGTTGCCAACTCCAGGTGGGAAATTCCTGGAGATGTGAGGGATGGAGCCTGGAGAGGGTGAGGTTTCAGGAGGCGTGAGACCTCGGACAGGTACAAAGTCATAGACTCCACCCTCCAAACCAACCAATCCCTTCTGGGGAATCATCGTTGACAATCTCCAGGTGAGGGCTGGAGATCACTCAAAATTACAACTGTTCTTTAGGTAGCAGAGATCAGTTCCTCTGGAGAAAATGGTGGACTCAGTGTCATTATACCCTGCTGAGGTCGCCACAGCAAATTGACACTGAGTGTCTAAGGCCGGGGCACCCACGCAGAGCCTCTTTCTAGAGGTCGTTGTATTTATTTCCACAATGGGCCTTTTCCCTAGTCAATGAATAAACATGTATTGACCAGTAACGTAAGCTGCATCTACAAGCCGTTCAATATTACACTACTGTTAAATTACAACAGTCATTCACAACTGGGTTTTCTTGTGCAGATGCGACAATTTGGATGCGGATGACAGCTATAGTGCAATGATAGCGAGATACCAAACTATGTGTGAATGAGATCACGGTGTGGGGAAAAGAGGTAAATGAACTGTGGCCTCCAGCTTATGCTCCAATTCTTGAATTAGAAAATCTTTCTTCAGCTGAAATTAAGGAGGAGACACTGTACAAAACAAATGTCTCAATGAGAGAAATACAAGGCAAGGCAAACTTACAGAACAAGGAATACGATGGGAAAGAGCTGTTCAAATGAATGCACACATTAATTTTGTTAGATATCCCCAGCCAAGTATCAAATGGAATGTATCAATAGAAAAAGCTACCTCATAAATGGACAGAAGGAGGGTTCCTTCCCATATTCAATTTTTACAAGCTGTCTTCATAGCAACTAATAAAAATTGCTTTAATGTTCATGTTGTATGTATATGCTATGTGTAGCAAGGCTCCCAAACATGGTGCCCTTGGGTACCAAGGCACCCATTGATACCTTACCTGGCAACCAACAAGTGTTGTTGTTTTTTGACCCCCCGGAGGGGATTTTTTATTGCATTTTTTAATAAACTACAAACTACAACGAAAAAATAAGAAGGGGGAACTACATCTAGAAAGAAAGGAAAGAAAACCACTAATAACTAAAACCCCAAGAATAGGAGATCGTAACAACAGTTTATATAAGTATTAATCTTAAATTGCTAGTATTACTTTGAACATAGTCGGTTATGCTAAATTATTTATCTTTTTATCCATTAATTTAACTGTTTAAAGAGAAACCCAAGCGCATCATCCATAATAAAAACAGAATTTTAAGGCACAATTCAGTGTCCTTCAGCCTTCACTTTGTTTTATCTTTTCTAATCCTCAATTGATATGCACGTTTGGGTGCAGCCGCCCCCTTATCGGAAATAGAGTCCTCATCGGAAGACCTCAAGTCCAATTCGCCACTGGATTTGCTGTCATCTTCTTCCTTGGTGTCCTCTCTCTTTCTCTCTCTCAGGAACTCATGTGCTTTAAAGACAGAGTCAATCTTTTCTTTTTTATCGTGTAATTTAAAATGGACGACTTCTGGAATTTGCTATCTGTAGGCAATGCTATTTGTTTGTAGAAAAAGGATTAAGTCTTTGCATTTTTTCCTCTTTTGCCTTATATCAAATGGGATGTCTTTTAAAATCCTGATAATGTTGACCCTGATTTTCAAGGGTGTTCCTGTAGTTGCTTTCAGGATTAAATCCCTCACGTGCCTCTTTGAAAATCTGACCACTATCTCCCCAGGCAGATTATTCTTCTTGATGTACACGGAATAGGCTCTGTAGACCACATCCATTTTGTTTACAAGATATTCCGCTTTCAAATCCGTAACTGGGGCTAATGCTTCACTCAAGAGTTGCTTTAGATTCTTGTCTTTTAATTCTGGGACCCCTTGGAACCAGAGGACCAAATTTGCTTTCTCCATTTGCAGCTGTAAAAGCTGGGGTTCTTCCGAAGCTTGCTTCTTTTCCAGCTTTTGCACTTTTTTCTTAAGTTTTTTAGTATTGGAGTCTATTTCCTTCACCTTCTCAGCTGTTTGCTCCATCATTTTTAAAGTTTCAGTCAGTTGGAGCTGCTGAGTTGTCAGATTCTAATTTAGAGTTGTCAGGGGTGTGCAATAAATAAATAAATTCGGCCCATTCGGATTCGGCCGAATCTGGCAGAATCAATTTCGGCTGGCAGTAAGTCTCCCGCATGTCAGTTTCGTCAGTACCAGCAGATTCGGGAGTCTTTCGCCAGCCGAATGTCAATTTCAGCCCCATTATATCCTATGGGCCATTGAAGTCAATGGCGAAAACATAGGGTATATTCTGGGGGCTGGAGGGAAGGGGACTTGAGGAAAAGACTCTAAACTTGCAGAATTCTGCCAGAAATACTGACCTTTTTCTGTTTACTTAAACAAAAGAAAATTATTTAAACTGGACTTTGCTACTAACCTGTCACAGAACCTGATTCTACCTTGAATATACAAAGCTGTCTATTCCCACTCTGTGAAAAAGGCTCCCTTGAAATGTTTATGTGTGTTGGGGGGGGCTGCCTCCTCTAGAAATATTTAGGGTACACTGCAAGACCATTCCATTTGCCAGGACTTTCAATGGGCTACAGACCTTTTTGGAGGAAAGGTAGTTTTATTTTGTGTGTTTTAAATTTGTAATTTGTAGGCTGCTTTGAGCCACAAGGAAAGGGGGATATAAATATTTTAATAAATAAATAAGCTGTCTCACACTGAACCAAACAATTGGTCTGTCTAGCTCAGTATTATCTACTCAGGCTGGCCACTATTCTTCAGGGTCTCAAGGTAGTTTCCCACCTTCCAGCACCTCAAATCCTTTGACTGAAGAGGGCCAGGTCTGAATCTGGGGCGTTCTGCATGCAAAGAAATTCTGAAGATCTTTCAGAATCCATCTCCAATGTTCTGGATTGGTATGTGGTAGCTATGGGGGGGGGGCAGCGGCTCTGAAGCATTTGCTTTCTAGACTGAAGAATATCTAGTCCCTCACTCTGGCCTCTCCTATAGATTCTTTATACCCCAACTGCCCACAATCAAATAAAAAGGGGGACACAAACTTTAAATTAAAGATTGGTAGTATGTAAGCTACATGCTCCCTAAGTCTCTTATATGGAAACCTGCTAGTCTATGGCCATATTTACAGGTAAATAGAGATCATGTTTCTTAGATTTTTTACTTGAGAGACAACACACAGATGGAGATGAATGACAAAGGTTTATTTAACAAAAAATAAAGTATTTAACAAGGGAAATACGATACGTGGATAATTTAAATACCTAAAGCAAAGCTGGGTCTCGAATAAAGGAAATAACCCCTGAGGGGAGTTTTGAGTCCCCTTTTCTCTGGACAAGTTACTGCAGTAGGTTAAAGGCTGCTCTTTTCTCTCACAGAGCACCTTACCACAGAACCTACACACGCAAGTTAGGAATGATGGGCCCTTAATAGGATGCTTATTTTTACAACTAAAATAAGCTTTCTTCCCTAACTCAACCCCCAAGCATTAACTAAAAAGCCAAATAAAAGCCTGTCTAAGCTGATGCTCCTTTCTAGAGTAATGAAATCCTTATCCAAAAGTAGAGAAAGTTTCTTAACTCTTCTTAAACTGAGGCTGGCTCACCCCCTCCCATCCAGGGGAGTTCTGTGGGCTCTGATTGGCTGGCTAACAATCACTTGAATTTTCATGAGGTCTAAATCACAAGGATTGGTTCAGAGTCCTGGAGGAGAGGTGGGACTTTTAAGGATGATTGCCACACTTGCCCCTTCTATGGAATTGCTCTAGGAGAAATTCCTTCCCTCAAGTCTCTCCTGGACAATGGGACCAGTAAAACTCATATATGTAAAATGTTATTTCACATGGCGCCATCTTAATAAAGAGACTCTCTGTAAACAAAAAGATGTACAGTCACTTTTATAGGGGACAATTTTTTTGCAATATAGGATTTGAAATTCAGGCTTTCCTAAAGAAATGCTTAAGGTAGCAGCTACAGCTGGTGATACATCTCAGAATAAGTAATTAGTTTAACTGATGTGGAATCAAAGTAACCCCAACACTTCAGCAATTGTTTAAAGATTTATGTTTCACTGTTGGTTTCCTAAGCCAGAGGAGTCCGTGGCCAGGTTTGTGGCTGTGCTGTGAATGGTAGCAGAGCCTTATGTCAAAATTCACATTACATAAAAAAGGTGGTGGCGGCAGTAATAGCCACACATAAAAACATTAGTAGAGGCTGAGAAGACGCTTAGGAAAGCTTCACCTGCTGCAATTGACTTGTGGTAAAACATGTGAGGCCTTGAGGAAATATCTTTTAAATGAAGGTGCAAATTACTTCAGATATAGATCAAAGCATTGCATGGCAGTCCACTCTATTACAGGCTCTTAAGCACAAAATAAATACCATAGTGAAACTGGAAATGTTGAGAGCCACATTCATCCTTGGCAGTAAGTCCTATCGATGACAGTGGGACATACCTCCCAGTAAACATGCAGGCTAGGGTATACAGAACACTCATATACCCCAGTAATTGCAGTTTGATTATCAATTTAAATCTGGGCCTCTAGTCAGCCCTATACACAGTCACTGAGGGGCTAGAAATTTGTACAGCCTGATCCTACGGCCCAGCTAAGATGGTTGCTACTCAGGGTACCCAGGTTCCCTCTGTGGACAGGGAATGCTCCACCCCTGGCTTTCATTTCCCACCACTACTCTGGTGGCCTCCTGCTCTCCTGAAATTACAACTCATCTCCAAACTATAGTGATCAGTTCTCTGGAAAAATTGGCTACTTTGGAGGGTGGAATCTCTGGCATCATACCCTGCTGAGATCCCCCCTCCCCCAAGTCCCACCCTTTCCAGGCTCCACCTCTAAATCCATAGGAATTTCCCAACAGTCCTAGACCCAACTCCTCCGTTCCTCCTTGAGCATGGAAGCATGTGAAATGGAATGAAGGAAGAGGGTCTTAGCAAATTGTTGTTAAATTTATAGCCAGTTAACAGCAACCCCATTTTCTGGGCCGGCAAAACCCCTAGAATTTTGCCCCCACCCCCAGGCAACCTTGCTTTCACCCAGTATTACACTTTCCCTCCTTCCACTCCTGCTTGTAACTGTAGGCAATGTTCCCTCTAAGCTGAGTATAAGTGTGAGCTAGCTCACAGTTTTTTAGCCTCTGGCTCAGACATATTTGTCTTAACTCAGGAAGGATGGCTCCAGATCAAATTAATTTATGCAGTAGCCAAATTACTCACTCACAACTTTAATGCTAGTTGCTCACAAAATAGAATTCTTGCTCACAAGACTCCACAGCTTAGAGGGAGCATTGACTGCAGGTGGGAAGAGTGGATTGCTGCTCTCCCCCTCCCATCCCTGAATAAAGACTCACTGCTCTGGGGGGTCATAAAAGCAACAGATGCTTTCTCTGGGTACAGACCTGGCACTCAAGGAATTACCTTGTAATGTATCAAGCTCTGACTGTGTGGTCAGCTTGGGCGCCAAGCGGTCAAGCGCAAGTGTCGAGCTTCGCTCTGATAAACAAAGGGACCGCCTCTCCCCGTATATTCCCCCAAGAGCACTGCGATCGGGGAATCTCCATCTCCTGGAAGTCCCAGGTCCCTGAGGAGTGAAGTTAGCCCAAACCAGGGCTAGGGCGTTTTCGGTGGTGGCTCCCACCTGATGGAACGAGCTCCCGGAGGAGATCCGGGCCCTGCGGGACCTGATGCAGTTCCGCAGGGCCTGTAAGACGGAACTCTTCCACCAGGCCTTTGAGGGGGAGCCGCCACCGCTACTATTCCACCACTGAAATTCCAACCATCTACCTCATATGGTGGGGGTAGATGTCGCCCAACAGAGCCTGGGAAACTCTCTCCTGGCGCTCATGCTATGAAGAACTTGGCCGCCAGTGTGGGACGTCGCACACCTTGGTTTTTAATGTAAATTATTAGAGCACCAAATTTTATGTAGGATACATTGTTTTATTATGCTGTATGGTTGTTTGCATATTTTAACTTCGGCATGGCCGTCTGTTAGCCGCCCTGAGCTGTTGGATAGGGCGGGATATAAATCCCAAAAATAAAAAAATTAATTAAATAAATCCTAGCCCGCACCAGTCAGAGGGCTAGGCTCCGGGCTGAGAGCCTATGGGACTCTCGGCCACTCATTGGGACCTATTGGGAAGTGGGGGGGGGTACTGGGTGGTGGATTCACGGGGGATATAAGCCGGCCTGTGAGCCGGCTAAAGTTGTCTTGTTCTGTGCTAATAAAGTACGCTAAGCTGAAATCACTCATCCGTCTGTGTACTTTTCATACCTCAAGGAAGCCTCTGCCCCTAATATGCATAATACCCCTCTGTGTATCAGAACGTGCATTCAGTATTGCAGGAAAGTCTGGTCCCACTTGGACAACGCAAAGCCCCATTACAGTGATGTCACCACCACATGCCATTCTGTATGCTGTGCCTTCAGGATTTAAAGATAGTTTTAAGATTTGGGCACGGGACCTTTTTTTCTTTTTTTTAAAGTATCACCCACACCAGCTGCTATTACAAAATTCCTTCCCTTAATGCATGAGGAATATTCTAATAGTTAATTGAGGGGAAAGATAAAGTTGGAAATGTATTGGAAGGGAATAATCAGAACACCCAGACTTTCTGTACTTTAAAAGTCAGATAGGAATTGAACCCTTTTGAGGCCCTGAGATGTTTATATAAGTGGCTTTTGCTCTTATGATTCCAGTCTCCATTCAAGGGCTGGAGCCATAACTTCACAAATTGATGTTTCTGGCCTGAATCCTATGAGACAAGAGCCAGAAATCTCACAGAAATGCTTGTTTTTATGACGGTGCCAGCCCATTTCAGAGCCCCAAGAGGTTCAAGTCCATAACTCTGAGCAAGCATCTAAGTTTTGGATGCAGCTATTGGAGTCCAACACAATCTCTGACTTGGTCTGAAGGAACTGTCTGAGTACAAGATAACATTAATATCAATGGGGTGAACAATGACTGCATTATTCAACTGGCCATCAATAGCTTCCTGCCACTGAGTTGCTTCTCTGATGTAAGCAGATTTTTCCCCCAGAATGAAAAGAGCATGAATATTTTTTCATATAATTAGAAAAAAAATAATTTGTTTCTGTTTCTGACTATGGGGGGAGGATCTCTCCTATTGCATCTCCCTTAGGAGTCTCTGATCCTATTCCACATATCATGAATTCTTCCACAACATCTTGAATTTGAACGATTCTATCTACAGACCCGCCAGAATACTTTGGACACCTTGGCTTTGTGTTGAGCTGTTGACCTTTCTTTTATTCTGACTTCACTTCGAATTTGTTTCAATAAGCTCTCCACCTGGTGTTAACCACCCCCCCTCTTCAAGTGTTCAGTGTCAACCACCCATCCCTAAGGAGACAGGTATTATAAATCAGTATAGTGCACATGTTGTAACTACCAGCAAACTGTGATAGGGGAACGATGGCATAGTGAATTTTAGACAGAATGAAATAGCATGGCCCACCCACACAAGAAAACAAGACTCGGCTTTAAATGGTAACTGTGTAAAGCCAGCTGTGAGAGTCAGCATGGTGTACTGGTTAAGAGCAGCAGACTCAAATCTACAGAGCCAGGTGTGATTCCCCACTCCTCCTCTACATGAAGCCTGCTGGGTGATCTTGGGCCAGTCACAGCTCTCCCAGAACTCTCTCAGCCCCACCTACCTCACCAGGTGAACATTGTGGGGAGAGGAAGGGAAGGCGATTGTAAGCTGCTTTGAGACTTCTTAAGGTAAAGAAAAGTGGGCAGTAAAACTAGCTCTTCTTTTTAAAGCTCAAGTTCAGCATCCTTAAGTCCTGCTGACTTCAACAGAGGAGTGATGGGCTTAGGTCAAACTCACCTCTTGAAATCAGTAGGACCTCTTTATTTATTTAGAAAATGTGTACGCTCTCCAGACCCACTTGAAGCAGCTCACAGTTAAAACAGTTTTAAAAAATTAAATCAATAAAATCAACATCAGTGAAAACATTTTCCAGCGGTGTTTGACTTTTGCTGGAGTGGGGTCTTGGGGAGCACTGACTTTACCAAAATTGTGTCATGACAATCACAATGTCTTCCAAAGTGTGACAACCATATATGATGATATGACTGTAGCCTCACCCTTGGCCTCCCTTTTCTAGAATCCTGCCCTCTGTTCCTGCCTCAGCTGCCCTGTCATCCCAAGCCCCTGCCTCTCTTCCCTTCCTGAAGAAAGAAATCCCAGGCCAATTCTGGGCAGAAGCCCAAAGAGTCTCAAACAAGCATTGTCAATAAGAAGGTATCAATAATGGTCGATATCAGTGGTAAATGGAATGATAGTATCCTATGATGAGAATGGTAAGTGGAATGCTAAGATCACATGATGAGATAATATCATATAGTCATATGATATTATCATATGATGAGACCTTGGATGAATTATTTTTTCAAAAAATCTTCAATGGACTCTTGTCAATGCATACATCTTGCAGTGTACCTTGCAAAAGAAAACCTCAGTATATCAGAAACCAGGAAGCAGCTGCATTTCCTTAGAAACATCAAACATCAAACATGTCATTTCTTAGATAATGTCACTGTATTCCATTTCAAAGGGACATATATAACCTGCCCATTTCTGAAGCAGGGAAGGGAACTGATTCCATTAGCATATGATCAATGCAGATTCAGGTCTTTTAGCAAAAATTTTATGTGCACACATTAAAAAAATAATATATCAAGTAGTTCTAAGTATCAGCCTCTGCTTGACAGGGATCCAGGTTGGAAAGAAGCTGCATGAAGTTTCTATTTTC
>NW_015172585.1:593624-602268 GCF_001447785.1 Gekko japonicus
GGGGGGGGGACACCCAGTGCCTTACGTATTGACTTACTTACTTATTTGCATCGCTTATACCCTGTCTATCTCCTGATAGGGACCCAAAGTGGTTTAAATTGTTGTCTCCTCCATTTTATCTTCAAAACAACCCTGTTAGGTAGGTTAGGCTGAAAGTGTGTGAGTGGCCCGAGGTCACCCAGCAAGCTTCCATGGCACAGTGTGGATTCCAACTTGGGTCTCCCAGATCCCACCTGACCCTCTAACAACTACACCAGTTTAAAATTACTAGATGAGCCAAGGCCCAATTCAGATCAGGAACATGGCATACAGGAAAGAGGGGACTAAAACATCTAAGTACTATACCACAGTGACTCAACTGTACCCTGCTGAATGTACATATCTCTAGAACATCATTAGTGCATTAATTTAACATTTTAGAAGGAGGAGGAGGAGATTGGATTTATACCCTGCCCCTGCGCTCAGAGTCTCAGAGCGGCTTACAAACTCCTTTCCCTTCCCCTCCCCTCCCCACAACAGACACCCTGTGAGGTAGGTGGGGCTGAGAGAACTCTGAGAGAATTCCTCTTCAGAGAACAGGTCTGAGAGAACAGCTCTGAGAGAACTTCTGACTGACCCAAGATCACACCAGCAGATGCATGTGGAGGAGTGGGGAATCATTTAATAATTTAAAATGCATTTACTAAATCAACATGCATTTGTTGTTGTGCATTTGGGTGCTGAGGAGAATCATGGTTGTAGCTACTCTCGATGGCAGTGACAAAGAAGGAACTGATGGACAGGATGAAACAGTCGTGATAAGGGCCAGGGCACAGCTGAAGATTTATGCATAATTCTTCGCAGGGCTCTTTTTGTAGAAAAAGCCCAGCAGGAACTCATTAGCATAATCGGCCACACCCAACAACAGAAACTCATTAGCATATTAGGCCACACCCCTGACAGCTAATGAGTTCCTGCTGGGTGTGGCCAACTTTGGTGTCAGCCAGAACTCCGTTCCTGTGCGTTCCTGTGCGTTCCTGCCCAAAAATAGCCCTGATTCGGTTTACATTATGTTTGCATCCCCTATCACGGTGGTGTATTGATTACAGGGCCAGACTGAGAGAGAGAAACAGGTTCAGCTCCCCACTCTGCCGTGAAGCTCACTGGAGTGCCCTTGGGCCACTCATCCTCTCTCAAACTAGAAGTTGTTGCCCAGCTTATGGGTTGTTATGAGTTCTTGGAGGGAGGGATAAAAACGTAACTTTTTTTAAAAAATGTACAAAATGTAAATGCCTCCTCTCCAGAGACCTGCTCGGGTAAATAATAAGCATCCTAATAAGAATCCCTCTTAAGAAGGTAAGAAACACTTAACTCACACACATTAAATAACCAAAAGCCAGGAGGTAACATTAGTTATATTGTTGTAATAGTGACCTGGATGGCCCAGGCTAGCCCGAACTTGTCAGATCTTGAAATCTAAGCAGGATTGGACCTGGTTACTAGTGCTTGGATGCAGAGACCACCAAGGAAGTCCAGGGTTGTTGTGTAGAGGCAGGCAATGGCAAACCACTTCTGTTTGTCTGTTGCTTTGAGAGCCCTATAGAGTTGCCAAGAGTTGGCGGTGACTTTCCACCACTTCCCACCAGCAGTGATGAAGCTTCTTCCTTAGACCCACTGCTCTTTGGTGGCACCAGGAATGGCAGAGCATCAGTACTGCATGCCAAAGGTCCCAGGTTCAGTCCCCAGCATTGCCAGTCAAAAGGATCAGGGTTAGCAGGGGATATGGAAGATCTCCGCCTGTGGCCTTGAAAGGCTGATGCCAACCAGATCAGAAAACACTGACCTTGACAGACCGAAGGGTCTGACTTAATATAAGGCAGCTTTATGAACTCACTAGTCTGGATGAGGACATAGCCAGCCAGCGACAATGGAGGAAGCAGCCGTAGCAGGTAACCCTATTTTACAGCTGCACATTTGGAACAAAAATTTTATGATGTCATTTGACTGAGTTCTTGAAATAAGAGAGGCTACAAAAGTTTTCACTTGTTTGGTATATTTCTAGAGCAGCTTCCAACCATATCTGGTCCCCAAGGAGTTCCACGATACAATGTATAACCAGATGAGAGAAAACCACAACCATTAAAACAATAAATAAGCCAGCTGTCACCATCACCCCACAGGGTCAAGATCTAGTGTAGAACATACTAGGATATAGAATGCTATTCCCAGAGTGGTGCCTTGGGGTACTACAGCAACTGTCAATGCTTTTTCTGGTGTCTGCTTGTTTCTTGAGTGTTGGCTTTAGAATCCAAAGGGTATTAGAATGGAAAGGGAAACATCAGGAAGCATCACCTCACTCCCTACCAGCTGACTGACTAGTTCATCCCAGGCAAAATGTCACAGTTAAGTGTTCTCACTTCAGTCATGCAGACAGACTTTCTTATGTCTCTGGGCTAGGAAATCTCTCCCGATGACTGTACAGGGAGCAAATGCTCCCCTTTTTATGCATGGGAAAACAGTGTCTCTTCTTCAAAACAAAGGGCTCTATCCACCTCCCTAGTATAGGAAGTACTTCAGAACAATCTAGGTAGCTATTGCCTTTAGAACTGCAGGAAGCACCCATTTGGAAACAGCTACCCTCTCTAGTAGGACATTGTCAGCCATTTTGTGTCAGTGCTTACTATCTTTTTACAACATTCCAGAACTGCCCTCATAGTCAACATGTTCTCAAGTCTAGGTTTTGACTCATACAAAGCACAGGTATTGTCCAAACTACATTTCACACTTGTGACATTCTGCCTGAAGATTTAATTAACTGTGGTGAGACTGTGCAAGAGGGTCCTTATGACTACATGTTCTCTTATGTTTGCAACTCACTTCTCCTTGAACCACAAAAATTCCTTATACTGGATTTAGTGGATTTACTTCCACTAAAGTACTGGCTACTTGCGACTTCCTCAGGCTCCTAGCAGATCTAGGTTGGATGTCCTCAACCATTACCATTTAGAATAACTTCCACCAATTTCTGTTGCTTCCCTGGTGCCCCAAAGCTTTGCATGCATAGTTTAGGTGGAAGACCGAGAGAAGCAGAGATCCTTCCCTTTCCAACCGAGCACAAAACATGCCTTGAAATTCTGGCTGTGCATCTTCCCTTTCCAACCGAGCACAAAACATGCCTTGAAATTCTGGCTGTGCATCTCCGTGCCTTCAATTGGAATGACCGCCTTTGGCAACTGGCTAATCGTTTATGTTCAAATGCCAAAAGACCAGACTTTTTGGCCCAGCAAGAAGTTGTCAAACATGTAGCCATTTTCTCAGCTCTTCATACCAGCTTTCATCTTTTCCTTTCCCAGATGTCGGGGGGGGGGGATACTGCATTGATCTAAGCAAAATATGAGAGTTTCAGAACTATCTGTTAAATATAGAAGCTGAAGTTCTTCTTTGTGACAGGTTATTACTTAGCATCCATGTCAGCTGAAAGCACACTGAAGTTGGTTTTGTGCTGATGTAGGACTGCTGTGTGCACGCGTTTGTTACGTGCCGTTGTTTGGCACCAAGCACACCGCATCTGTTAGCAATGAAAAAAAAATGAAGAAAAAAAATGTAGGGCATAAAACATGTTTTCTCACACACATAAAATTCTGGGCCGGTAAAAGGTGAATATTTTCACCAGGCCTCTCCCAAACACCATAATTTATAATCACCGTACAAGTAATTCCTTGAAACAGATAAAATTACAGTCAGAAACAGGGAAGTTCTAATGTTTGCCAGATGATAATCCTGCAGGTTTATGTGCTCTGAATTCAGATTGGTGACCTGTTACCTTCCCTGTACACTGCAAGATGGAAGAGGATAATAAGCTGATTCTATTCCTCAGTGAGTTGAGCACATTTGAAAGAATAATCTAGGCTCAAGACCCGTGCTGTCTTCAAAATTTAGGAGTTAGACTGAGCAATTCTCTAATTATATGGAATATTTATTGTGGACAACAGTCCTCTGCAGATGTTATGCTGCATTCCATTTGTGTGGATTGGGAACCTGCCAGCCAGGAGATCACCATAGTGGTGAACTGGGCACTTAGGGCTGCCATCTTACCTGCTCTGGTGCTTCCTGGCCTCAAATGAGCAGCAGGGGGGAAACGAGAAGATGGAACTGATATATCAAATTCTCTTCCATCTAATATCTGGAAGTGATGTCACCAATAGTCCAGGATTTCCCCCACCTTTGTGGTTTTAACCATTAACACATTGATGTCTTTTTGCCCCATGCCCTGTCCACAAAGTCTATTGGAGATTCAAGGTACCGTGTTTTCCCGAAAATAAGACACTGTCTTATATTTATTTTTTCTCAAGAAGACACACTAGGGCTTATACCACAAATGCATAGAAATCCTGCTAGGGCTTATTTTTGGAGTAGGTCTTATTTTCGGGGAAACAGGGTATGTGTCCGGCAACCCTATGGGCAATGTGTAGGTTTTCCATGAAGGAAAAGCTTCCATTTCTGTGAAAAAGAACCTGGTATATAATATAAAAGTTGTCTGTCATTTCTACTATCATTCCTTATGTACTGGAGCATATAATAAGGTGTAGGCTTTCAGAGAAAGACGTTCCACTTTAAAACCACCTGGGTGAAGCATATGCAGCCTCAGTACTGGATATAGACCTTAACTTTTCTCAGTGCAGGAGAACATAAGGTAGCCAAGACTTTTTGCATTCATTCCCTCTCTGATCTCATTGTCTGTTGTAGCAAGCAAGTCTTTGTGTATGTCACAAAGTCAGGTGAGGAAAGGGACCAACAATAGGTTTCAGAATAAGTGGGAGCAGTTGCTGCTCCTGCTGCATTGGAGTTTTTAAATGCATGTGTCTAGTTCCAAGTTTGTATGGAAACAAACCTTCAGATGAACTTATTCACAATATTATTTAAATGCATCTAAATAAATCTGATATTATATTTCACTTAGTAGCTGAGCATTATTCTGAAGCTGTTGTTCTGTTGCATTTATGAGTTTTACTTGCTGTGCTTGTTCCTTACTAGAATACACTTGGTTATGAACACAGCCTGATGTGTGTTTCATTTAGTTTTGTGAGTGACAGCAAACATTTTATAAAAGGGTAATAAATGTGGGATTCAGGAAGTTTTTTGGGATACAGGACTGTAAGGACTGAGATGACATGCTATACTGGATAATTAGAGACCTTTGATAGTGGTTACGGAAGATTGGCCTTTGATGGACAGGTTACGTTTCACCTCTCCCTAAGAGCAACCAATGAGAGCTGATGGACTATCAGGGAGAGACAGTTGGAAAACAGCAGTTGGAAGTTGGCAGCTAGGGAGTGGAAAGGGAAAAGAAGATGTCTGATTGAGTGAAGCTGAGAAAAAGATCAGCTTAAAGCTAGCTGACTAAAAAGAGTTAATTTGTAACATAGATACAAGATACTGGAATAGGAAAACCGTTCAAAAGTTCAAGGAAAAAGAAAAGTTATTTCTACCTTATTTTCTGCATGATTATGGAATTAATCTCTCTCAATATATATTATAGGATATTAATAAATGGTGGTGGCATGTGAATGGAACAGTGTATGAGCTCCCAACCCCAATAAAACAGTGAAGTGTTTATGTGAGGGGGTTGGGCTACTCTCTCTTCCGGAGTCTCTGTGAGTGAAAGAGAGGATGAGGTTTGAAATGGTCTTGGCTCTCTTTATATTTTAAAAGTGACAAGAAGGGTAGCAACCTGTGGGTATCGTGAACCTGTGTAGAGAATGGTAGTCACTCTGTATGAGTGGGAGAAGAAGCATCAAATGGCCCACTTATGTAGAAAGGCTAAAGCAGTATCTTGAAGTTATTGAGATCTCCCCAGAAAAAAAAATCTTATAACAAGATTGCTGAGCATTATAGGAGGGGGAAAAAACCAGTTTGAAGAACTAGTGCAATTTTTTTCCAGCAAAACTTCACCCTAACCTGTCATTACAATGGAAAGGTTTAGATTTCACAAAATGCACCAGCTTAACAGGGAGTTTCAGGTTTTTCTGAGAGCCAGTTTGGTATAGTGGTTAAGAGTGTGGACTCTAATCTGGGAGAAATGGGTTTGATTCCCCGCTCCTTCACATGCAGCTGTTGATGTGACCTTGGGTCTGTCATAAATTCTTTCGGAGCTGTTCTCTCAAGAACAGTTCCTGACAGAGCTCTCTCAGCCCCACCTACCTCACAGGGTGTCTATTGTGGGGAGGGGAAGGGAAAGGAGATTGTAAGGTGCTCTGAGACTTCCAGTGTAACCAGTTTGTCTAGGACTGATCACAGCCTTTTTAAGGATTTTCTTTTTCTTCTTATAATTTTTTATTTTCTACATTACTCCTACAAAAACTACACACTAACTAAAATTACAGCTATACAATGACCATATATGATAATAATTATTGTCCTAAATCAAAGCTTTTCTCTTATTCAGGTTAAGCATAAAAATTCCATTCTATTGTTTCATTATGCAAAAAAATTAAAATTATTGACAATGCAAGATTATGTATTGTAATATAAACATTTCTTCTAAAGTTTAAACTATTTTCTGCCTTTCTTTTATCTCTTCTTGCTTTTATCATCCTGGGGTGGTTTGGGTGCTGCTTCTCCCAATTCTGATTCAGATTCTAGTTCTGAGCTGCCATCTACGGATGTTTCGTGGCTTTCCAAGCCATGCTGACTGTCCAATTCTCCTTCTTCTTCTTCCTCTGTTTTCTTTGTATCTTTTGTGGGGTCTTGATGTCTCTCCAAAAACTGCTTCAATTTGGTAAAAGAGTCAATCTTTTCTTTTTTGCCTTTGTAGTTGAACATCAAGCCTTCAGGTAGTATCCATCAGTAGGTAATAGAATTTTCCCATAAATAAGTGGTTAAATTCTTATATTGTTTGCTCTTCTTCCTTATCTCAAATGGAATGTCTTTCAATATTCTGATGTCTTCTTCTTTAATTTTCAGTGTAGTCCGAGATGTTGCTTTCAATATTACCTCTCTTATAGATCTCTTAGAGAATCTGACATATATTTCGCCAGGCAGGTTTTTTTTCTTAATAAATTCTGAATATGTCCAATAGATCATATCCATTTCCCTTTGTAGTACTTCTGCCTTAATGCCTGTCACTGGTGCAAGCGGGTCACTAAGGATTTCTATCAGATTCTCAGATTTGTCTTCTGACACTCCTTGTAATCTCAACACATATGAAGATTTTTCCATTTGTAGCTGCAAAAGTTGATTTTTATCTGAAGATCTTTCTTTTCCCACAACTTCCATACTTTGGTCAATTGGTTTAGTCTTGTTTTCAACTGCCTCTGTTCTTTTGTTGGATTCTTTTAGCTGTTTTTGTAAAGACTCCAAGGTCTTGTTGATAGTCATCTGTGCCACCAGAGGTCGCAATGCAGTATCCAGCATGCCTGCAAAGTCAAAGTTCACTTCCGGTTTGGAAACTGGATGTGTTGAGCTGCCAGTTCCTTGTTGAATCTTTGCTTTTCCAATCTCCTCCTCCTCCCCCCCTCTTCTTTTTCTCCCTCATTTGCTAGAGTGGATCTGCTTTTAGGTTACATGGGAAATTGCATTGCATGTAAGAAATATAGTTAGCAGAACCAAGTTTCTGTCCCAATTCTGTCTGGTTCAAAGGTGTGTGTGGTTGTGTGTAGCATATAGTTTTTCCATGAGAAACTATGGAGAGCATCTTTGCATTCACGATACAATTCACTTTTTTGATTGCTGAATATAGTTTGTTAGAATTGGTAAATGCTAAAATTTGCAGTGCTACAACTACCGACAGGTGATGTTTCAACACTGCTCTCTTCCTGTGTGAGAGGAAACGTTACTTCAGATCCCTTACCCAACACCAGCTTCTCTTCTGCTTGAAAGATCAGAGAGTGTTGGGAGTTGGCTACTATAGCTTAGACTTGTACTAAATTGTAGGAATCCTTGGGTGGTTTATGAGAAGTTACCTTTGATATGGAGCATATGGAGATCTGAAGATGCTGGAGTCACTTAAAGGTGGTGCAAAGTGGTTTCCTTGTAGGAAAAGCAATTTGGGAGCATTCTTCCTGATAACTTTCCATTGACTTCATTGATATTCTGTTGAATGCACTGATTGTACACATCAATGAATGGTTTTTCTGAACTTTATTAGGATTCCTGATCCAATTGAGTGTGGAAGAGAGCATGAATGGAAAATACATGCCAATATTGTTGGGAATTTAAAATCTTGATTTTCATCCGTTCCCTCCTCCAGCTTTAGACAAACCACTTCCCTTCTGACACTGTTCCTGAGAGTCTGATGACTCTTTGGAACAATATTTCAAGGGAAATCCAGCAGGATGCTCCTGCTCCATAAAGGATGGCTGTATATTCTCCAATAAATCAGAATAGTCCTGACTCCTGACAGGCAAAATATGTACCATAAATGGATGTTTAGGGTGTCTTTTCCCCATTTTTATATTTTTAAGGGGGGAAAGAAATGAGAAAAAGAAACCTTTTCCTGAATCACAGGGGCATTGTATTTCCCACTAACAGTTAAAGCACTACAGCAGTGAGATGTTATGGCTTTAACAGACAGAGTTGATTATCTAGATAGGGAAGAAGCAAGCTACAAAATACAGCCTTTCCGTGGAACATTCCTCAGACAAAAGGAGCATTTGAAGCTGCTGAA
>NW_015172585.1:602298-634448 GCF_001447785.1 Gekko japonicus
ATGTTGCAAACACATTGGAGGCTTTGGTACCTTACAGCCTCAAGTGCATTTTATGTCCGTTGCATGTTATGTTATTTGAGTACATTGTAATGACATTGAGTAACTAGAGATGGGTGAAGCAGTTCAGGCTAAATAGGAACCAGCCCAAACCTTTGCCCACCCAAAAGTGACCTCAACCCAAGCCTGCCTTTTTCCAGTTGGGATTGGTTCAGAGAGGTCAGCTGTTGGATTGTCAGCTGGTGGCCAGACATAAGAACAGACAAACCCAATTAGTGCCTTCTTCCTCCCTCATCTGGAGGTTAAATATACTTGGTGTGCTCCATCTATGTTATTGCAGCAGAGATGGGAATGGAGACCTGGTGCTCTGAAGGGAGCAACTCTTGCCAAAGGGAAGCAACAGCAGCTTCCCTTGAACTGAACTGGTAGCAGCTGATTTGGGCTCTGATGAAGCTTTCCTTTCAGTTCACTTGCCGCAACATCCTGTCTCTCTTTATCTAGATTTTTAAAAATATCTCTGGTTTGGCTAATACACTGGTGTGACTGACTGCACTTTTTAAAAGCTTAAAAGTGCTGTACAAATAGCTAAAGGACTGTGGGGGGGTTAATTCTTCACAGCAACAGAGAGCCTTGAGTGACAGGCTGCTCCAAGCAATCTGATTTGTCAGCATCAGTTGAACAGAAAAAGACTTCTGAACTGGATGCTGAGGAGAATTCAGTCTGATTTCAGCCCCAGCTGAGAAGAGTCAAGTACTGACAGTTTCAGAATTCTGCCCTGACTGAGAACAGTTTAACACAGACAGAACTGGGAGAAAGTTAGACAGAGACTCCCATTTGGGCCAAGGAAAGGGGATAGACCTTCTAGAGAAAGGAAAATTTCCCTATCTAGTCAGACAGGGAGTTAGCTCTGAAGAGTGCAGAGATCCCTGGTCTGGTGTAGTTAGAAACTGCCTTTGGAGGCCTTAAGAGTCAGTTAAAAACTCAAGATTACTGGTGTTTCAAGAGAAGGGGTTTGGGTACTGGAAAGACTATACCAGCCTTCTGGAAACCAAAAGAGCCAGAGAATGCTCAAAGAAAGTGTACTAGAGTATTTCGGAAAATACTGAAATAAAAGCCTCTCCACATAAAGATTTTAAGTAACTGTGAATAGCTTAAGAAACTCTCATTAACCTGAAATATAAGAACAGTCTGTGTATGTACTGATTTTACCTCAGAAATGTCTACCTCAGAGTCTCTGGTTTGGCTAATATACTGGTCAGTACATTTTTTCCAGTTGAAAGACAAAGGCTGAAGGGGTGAGTGTTTTCCCAGTTTACAAACTCTAAGAGCTGACCTGTGCAAAAAAGCCTGTGGCTGATTCAAATGTCATTCTTTTTTCAAGCCACAAACTGGTTGGGAGTTCTCCCTGTTGCTACCAGAGGGGGGAGGAATCCAGCTTGTCATTTCAACAAACCATTAATTTACATAAGTTTTTGGGCTAGCAGCTTTTGTCTCTAGGTTGAAGGAAAATCAGTTCCTGCTCATATGCATTAAATTGTTAGACCACTGGTTCCCAGCCTCTTGGGGGTGGCAGAGCTATTGCAAGGAGTCCAGGAATCCATCCAACTCGGGCAGGTTTCTACCTCCATCACCTGTGTTGCCAGCCTCATCTCCTAGGCAGCCATGTCCCTTCAACTCTGTGTCAGTCCAGCTGCCAACTGGACTTCATATGCCCATTGGCTTGCTACAGCACAGCCCTGCCTCCCCAACTTGGTCCCCCTGCTTCATGACCCCACCCAGGCAGGTGGCATCAGGCCATCCTCAGTTGGCAGCCCAGGAGTGTGCCCAGTCAGGACTTCTTGCTTACTCGCAAGAAGGACTGCTCCTCATGAGAGGCTTTGATGGGGACTATTGGCTTGCATCACTCTCCCTCTCCCATCTTTGATGACAGCTGGAAATGTTCACACCTTGAATAGAGGCAGCTTACCTTTAAGAAGCCATTGTTTGGCCATCAACTTCCTCTTGGGCTCATCAGTTGGCTTCCCTGGCCCTTCCCACATCTCTGGCAGCCCAGGAAGACCCAGAATGCATCAGGCAGCCATCAGAGGCCAGTAGCTTCACAAAGACTCAGCCTCTCCCTCTTGACCACTGCAGGGAAGTCTGGTAAGTGAAGGGAAGGAGAGGTCTCCCCTAGACGGTTCATGCATCTGAAGTAGGTTTTGACCATAGAAAGCTTGTGCTAGAATAAATTTTGTTACTTGTTAAGGTGCCACTTTGCTTCTCATTTATTTTGCCATCTAGATTAGTAATCAGACCAACATGGCTACTCACCTGAATCAGTACATTATCTACTATGGAAAAGGCCTGCAGCTTAACATGTGTGCCCTGAGATCTGACAATGCCTTCTGGAAATGAAGTCCCCCTTCCTCCAACCCAAGTTATATCACTAAGGCCATGTTTGGGGGGAGGGAGCAGCCAAGCATCCCTTGATCATGCCTGGATCCAGTACATTTGAGTATTCTCTCAATAAAGAACATTTTATATTAACCATTATTTGTGTCTAACATCAGTGAGTTCCTTTGGTAGCCAACTGACCACTGAAAGGCAGGGTCAAAATCAAAATAAATAAATCCACCAATTCTTCTGTCAAAGACTGAAAGCTCATTGAGCATCTAAGTTAATTCCCATGAGTACAGATTAACTGCTAACTATGTTACCAAAGGGGTCATTCTGGGCAGCCACACCAGTAACTCCAAATTATACAAACATTGGAAGTTTTCTTATGCTGTGTCATGTCATTGGTCTGTACTGTCTCCCCTTCTACCAGACTCCCAATCTTTGAAAGCTGCACAACACCGCTGGCCATCTCATTAAACTATCCCATTGAACAACTCAGAATAATAAATAAGATAACATATCTTCTGTGGACTGAATAAATAATGTCTCAGATGTGTTACTATTTTCCATATGTATATAGATGATGTTGTGATTAATAAAATACAAAATCATTTAAAAGCATTACTGCATCCATAGTAGTTTTTCCCCCATTGCATTTTCTCAGTCAATGGATACTAATAGTATAACTGCTACCATGTGGGGGTCCACAACTTTTTTTATGTTAAAAAGAGGTCCTCACGCTCAAAAAGCTTGGAAACCACTGGGTTAGACCCAAAGATTCTGCTTAGTGATGCCAAAAAGCATTACTGCATCCATAGTAGTTTTCCCCCCATGCATTTTCACAGTCAATGGACACTAATAGTAGAACTGCTACCATGTGGGGGTCCACACTTTTTTTTTAATGGTAAAAAGGGGTCCTTATGCTCAAAAAGCTTGGAAACCACTGGGTCAGACCCAAAGATTGCGGCTTAGTGATGCCAGCCTCCCGGTGAAACTTGAGAATCCCCCAGAATGGCAGCTCTTTTCCAGACTACAGAGATCAGTCCCCCTGGAGAAAATGGATGCTTTGGAGGGTGGACTCTGTGGCATTGCACCCCATTGAGCTCCCTGCCCTTCCCAGGCTCTATCGCCATGTCTCCAGGAGTTTCCCAAACTGGAGATGCCAACCCTATCGCTACATGGGATTATCTGTTTGAAAAGAATTCCAGCTCGCCATCCTAACAGCAAGGTGGTAGAATGCTTCCACAAGATTTCCTTCTGCCTCAGATGAAAGTACGCTCGTGGCTTGGTAGGCTGAGGTGCTTGTAGGGAAGTAATTCCTGTGTTGCTGTTTACCAGTGTTCCCTCTAAGCTGAGTTAGTGTGAGCCAGCTCACAGTTTCTTAGCCTCCGGCTCACACTTTTTTGTCTTAGCTCAGGAAGGGTGGCTCCAGAGCAAACTAATTTATGCAGCAGCCAAATCGCTCGCTCACAGCTTTAATGCCAGTAGCTCACAAAGTAGAATTTTTGCTCACAAGACTCCACAACTTAGAGGGAGCATTGGTCTGGACTGTAAATGCACAAAAAGCAGCCCTAGCAACCTATCAGGACAAGTTCCCCCTTCTGTTCTTGATGAAATCTCCGGACAGTTTTATCTCCAGATACATACACAGTTCTATCCCCATGTTATGCATACTTTGCACTACATCATAGGTTGTAAAATCCTAAAGATGTATAAATGCTTTGTTGTGAACATCAACCACGTAATCTGCTTGGTCAACCTGGAAAATGTTTAGAAAGTAAAACAGACTGCTATGGTCATCTGAATTTCTAATACAGGATCATTTTAACATTTTTGTACCATGCTACAACTGTGTTTTCATAGCATTTTGATTACATCACACCAGTCTTTCTCAGTAATGAATTTTCACAAAATGTGATAATACCATATATAAACTGGAACATTGTCTCAAACAGTTGCAGAATGAAGGCATGAGACACAGAATTTGGGTTGGTCACAACTTTATTAATTTTATTTCTGATTTGCATCTCATTTAGTTATTTTAAGTTGAATTCTCCTACCTTTCGTAACTAGGAAAAGAGTACTTAGAAATCAGGTCAATAGTTGCACACCTTGCTTGGACGACACCACCTTGCTTCCAAGGCCTGTTCATTGTCCTTCACTGCCCACATACCTTAAAAGTAGTGCACATGAGATGTCATGTCAGCATCATCAGACACCACCCATTCTCATGAAGGTCAATAAGTCCTTCTAGGTCAAGGGATGGCTCCCTACTGTAGGTCCCTTTGACCTCATAAAACCCGAGAGGTTGATTTAGGTAAGAACACAATCCATGCAATACCTTTTATTAGGAGCAACCCAACAACACAGAACAGCCTGCAAGCATTTGAGTTCACAAGAACTCTTCATCAGACCAGATGTTACAAAATAAAAAAGAGCAAGAAAAGCAGATTGTTCAGGTCATGATTTTAAGACCTTGTCATGCCTCCAGATGTCAGATAACGCTCTTCAGGTAAGCCTTCTTTTACCACTCTTCTTCCCTGGGCTGCTCATTTCCCAGGTTCGCTCTCCTCTGTCTTCTTTCCTCCTACATCATGTATGTGGTCTGCTTCTACTGTCATTCTTTTACAGAATATGGATTCATGTACACAGTTTTAAAAACCTCTCTCCTGAGACCTCGAGATGGGCTGGCTGTAAGCCCCAGTGCATGAATAAAGTGACATAACATGCTCTGATGTAAGAGACTGCTCAGTATGAACCAAGATACCCCAAACGCAGACAATCCACAGTGGTACAACAAACATCAGAACATTTATTTCCAAAATATCTTGTCCACAAGCCTCCATGAAACCTTTGCATTACTCCTTCGCACAAATGCATGCCTTTGATGCACACACCACTGGCACTTTGTGTAATGTGGATGCCGGTGAAGTGGTCCTTGAAATGTATAAAGTTCACTGTTGATTGATGTGCAATAGAGGGTCCAATTTTTTTCTTTTTAATTTCCCCCCTCTTTCTCTTCTACCTACTTGGTAATTAGATTAAAGCCAGTTAACTTCAGCTTCCGATCAGTAAAGAGGCTGAGGAAGTGTACATGCCTAAATATGTCCTTAATTTTTGTCTCTGTCAGTCACTTGAGTTATCCTAATGAACATATTTATAAGGCATTCCACAAAAAATTTAATCCTATCACCTTCCTGGTGGATGAACTCTCACTTCAGAAGGATGCGTAGTCATTCTGTCTGCTGAAGGCAAAGTCACAGTGGTGGTTTAAGTCAGATATAAACTGACCTTTCTGTGGTATTTTTAAGGGAAGTGAATTAGAAGGCACAGGTGAACACAGACTTTTCTCTTCTTTGGCAAACTGAGATCACATAGCCATGGAAATCCACATGCTTTCCCACCTTGGGCCCTGGGCTGGCTGGCAGAAGGGCAGGTTGTAACCCCAGGAGATCTCCAGCCACCACCTAGAGGCTGGGCAATCCTAGCTTACAGCCTCAGCAATATTGGGCCCTGATGGGATTGCCACAGAGTTCCCATTCCCCCGCTTCCAGGACCCCCGATCCATTAACCATAGAGTTTTTCCTTAAACAATAGAGTGTTTACTGAAACGTGCCCTGTGTGATGACATCACTTCCAGGTAAGCAGCAGCCAGGTAAGCCCTGGCAACCCTAGACTGCCAGGTGGGATCTGGAATTCTCTCAGAATTACAATTTGTCTCCTGACTGTAGAAATAACTTCTCATGGAGGAAATGACAGCCCCAGAGGGCAGATTCTATGGCATCACATCCCCACTGAACTCCCTCCCTTCCACAAGCTCCATTCTCCTCAGGCACCACCCCAAACTCTCCAAGAACTTTCCCAGGCCAGAGGTTCCCATCCATAGTCCCTGTGGTAGCATTACTTCCAGTCTCCTTGCTGGAGAAGCCTGCTGCTCTCCCTTCCCCCAGCCTTCACCCTTGCCCTAAGAGGGCCTGGTCTCCTTCAACTGCACAGACCCTTTGCCTTGATGGCTTCATTTTCCCCAGACTTTCTACCAATATCCCAAAAAACATAGTTTTTCCTTCTTCTGCCTTTTAAACCACTTCCTCCATACCATACCTGCTTCCTGGCTCCTTTTCACTGCAGTTCAGCTGCCTTTTCTCTTTGGGGAGGAACAGATAACAGCAGAACTGAATGAGCTTCCCTGCAAAGCCTACAGCCTTCGGTCCCTATCAGGAGTATATATGCTGCCTCCCCTTACATAGACCGCTGCTACTTCCTTACTTTCCTCAGCTCCTGGTTCACACAGCCTAGCTTCCTTAGGAACTCATCTCTTTCAGCTATGTGAATGGATGTTTTTCGGGCTCCATAGAATCTGAGAGTTTTACCACCACTGCTAGTTTGCAAGGCTTTACCCAAAGCTGAACAGAAGAAACTCTGTCAGACCTTTGGTCCTTCAAGGTCTGGGTTGTCTACTCTGAAGGGCAGTTGCTCACCTACTATCAGGTTCTTTTTTACCTGGCGATGGTGTGGATTTAACCTGTCATCTTCTATATGCAAAACTGATGATCTACCACTGAGCAATGTGTAAAATCTGAATTAAAAAGCAGACATACCTGGAATATATTATTATTGGCCGTTTTTCTCATTGCATGAGATTTGGGAGCAAAACCGTTTGTTTTGTAAGTGGTCCTTCCATTCATTCCCTCCAGAAATCCCCAGAGGAAGAGGTGGGTGGGTATCCTTTGAATGCTGCTGATAAATTTATGGGTTGGAAAATAGGTTCTACCTTCATCACCCCCTCCTCCAAATATTGATGTGCTGAATCAGACTGATATTTCATCTTGTTCAGCATCCTCGTTGCTACAGTGGACAGCCAGAGGCTTCTGAGAAGTCCACCATAAAGAGCAACAACAAAAGGTCTCTTGTGAGTGGAAAACAGTGTGGCTAACATCTCTTCAAGTAGGTGAGGGTAGAAGGAGAGGTCCCACACCAAGCCCTAGGTGAATTATAACTGTTATCATGACCACTAAGATATTATGTAGAGCACTGGTCTTCAGTGGTTTCAGGATCAGAACCCACCTTTAACCCTTGGAAAGCAGCATGGAACCCACAACTGTAAGCATCCAAGATCACAAGTGGACAGGGAGGCAAAGTTATGAGCTGTTGTCACAGTGGGGGCTTGGTGTGATATGGTGCCGCCTCTAATTGTATTGGTTTAAAGTGCTGCAGGGCATATCATCCAGAAAGCACACCCTGCTGCGAGTTACCCACGCATACATCCCATGGTCAAGAATCCACATTACTGCAGCATCTCAGCCACGGACAACGCTACCCATAAAAATTTCAAAATGCATGTGCACGCATATGTGTTTATGTGTATGGATATGTGTTTATGCACATGCCTAAGTGTGCATGCACACATAAGTGAGTGCATGCGCTCTTGCACATGCACACACATGTGCATGTAGACAAAAGTTTAAAAAACTCTCCCTGGTAGCAGGAACGGATCTGTAGGTTCAGACTGCCAAACCTGTTCTGCACATGCTCCCCCACGTTCAGACATCCAGCCATGCGCAATGAATGCACAGGGACAAAAAGCACCACTTGTGGTGTGGTGCCTTTTTAACCTGGCTCCAAGTTGTCCTATGATGGGATGGGTATGCTGGAGGAATGCCTTACAGATGTGGCTCTATGACTGCGCCCATTTGATCCGGAGAGGAGGGGTGGCTGCGTTGGGCCAAACTGCTCATGTGATCACAGAGATGACCTTACTGGTATCAAGGCCACAACAGTGGCTAGGTTCATCTTAGAAAGGAACAGGCCAGAAGTCAGAGCCATGGAGGAGAGTCCTCTCGACCACTGAGTGGCCTCACATTGCTATCCAGCTGCTCCTCTTAGCATGCTGGTATAGGGAAGGACAAACCACGGCACCCTTGCTTTTCAAACGTGCAAACTAGCAGCAGGTACTTCAAAACAGCAGGGGGAAAATATGGCAGCTCTAGGGCTCACAACCCAGCAAGGTGAGCTCCATAACCCATCTGAGGGTTCCAGCCCATCCTAGTAGCAGTGGGGATAACCATGCCTTGAACATTATGTTTATCTCTTGAGCAGCAGTATGTCAAACTGAGACATTTAAAGAAATGAAGAACTTCCTAGGTTTTATTACAGGAAAGAACATGCTACGTATTAGCATGGCTTTGAAAACTACAAAGGAAAGTAGGATCTGATAATTAAGCATGCAGTCTCATAGAGTCAGTGATTTACATTGTTACATAGGAATAAGTGCTGAGACTTTTTAAAAAAAAAAACACCACTTTTTTCTTCTGAGCGAGACTGTTACTCCAATCATCTCTCAACTTCTGAAGAGCGAGCTGGAGAGACTTCATTCCTTCGGGAAGGCACATGCCGAAATCATCAATTGTTTGAGAAAACAAAACACAACGTTATTAACATTGATTAATGGAGTCGTTGTACTTCAGCAGACAAGGAATCCCATCAGCATCCATGAAGAGTTTCACAGAATGTGGGCACAGCTTGAAAATCAGAATAATGGCTGTCCTACCACGGAGTGGGAGAGCTGTTGGTTTAGTGGTACGTGGCCTGTTCAACATGGGCAGTGGGTGTGTTGGCTTTATTTTTCTACAACAAGACCCCTGGGGAAAAGGTTAGCTGGCCCTCAGGATCTTAGCTCAATTCCTATTGTATATATGAAGGGATCGTTGCTGCAATAGTGTTGATGGAACATATTTACGTCATTTGCTAATTAATTTCCATGTGAAGTTGATTTCTGTGAATAATTGTAGTAGTCAGATTTCTCTATCCTAATCCTTCCCTCTGAAGTGTCTTAGCATGGGAAGTTTGGGATCTGGCCCACATTTATTGCATTCTTGTCTAATGTAGACACCACATTCCTAACTTGATGTTTCCCATGTGTTGAGTCTTACTTGAAAGTATACAAACTCTTATCCCCCCACCCCAAAGCCAGTAGACAATTAGTTCATGCTATTTACATTTTATAAATATCACTTCAATATTACAAGCAGAAAAGGTAACATTTCGACCCATATTGGAATCATAATGTCAGATACTGAGAATGCTACTTTTGACTGATTTGGTCATATTTGGTTCGGATTCTCTCAAATAAAAACATCTCTTCACCAAAAGTTAAGAATAGGCCTCCTATGAAATAGAACAGTTAACTAACCCATCTCTACTGAAAAATGATTTTCCTAGTTGTCTTCTGTTATCCCAGAACAAGAAATTGTGATATCACAAAGTGAAGATTCACTTTCTAAACTCCTTTGCTATGGCTCCCAAACCCTTTTATTTTGGGTATATTGTATATTACAAAGGAAGTGTCAAGCAGAAGTCTAGAACACTTTTGAACTGTAAGAGTGGGGAATGTCCCAAATATTTTGCTAAGGAATTATGTCTTTGCTTGGGACACAGCTATGAGGACCACCTTACCCTACATCTTTGTAAGCAAGGAAAAACGCCCAACAACTTGTGATTTGAACTGAACCAAACTTGCTCTTCATCCTATGTTGAAATTTTGATGTCCATCATTCTGCAGCTATTCTCCCATACCTTAAATGTTCTCTCGATATAGTCTGCATCTTACACCCACAGTGTTATGTATCTGCATCTTATACCCACTGATATGTTCTTTCAGTATCTGATTCCTGGCTATTCTCCCATATCTTGTTCTCTGAATATAGTCTGCATCTTACACCCACAGTGTTAGGTATCTGCATCTTACACCCACTGACATGTTCTTTCAGTATCTGATTCCTGGTCATTGATATTTTGGATTTCAAAGAAATGGCATTCAGTACAGGACATAACTGATGGCTAATACGATGGCTTCCAGCAACTGTTCACAAATCAGTGGGTCAGAGTGCCTCCACAGATCCATTCCCTCTTAATTTTAGTAATCCAGGTAATGAATCTCTCTCAGATGATCTAAAGCTTCTTCCTCACCTTTTAGTGACTGTGTTTATCAAAAGCTTGTCCATGAGAGTGAGACAACAATTTGTAGAGACAGGAGCAGGAGGGAGTGTAGTTTCTGAATAAGTGGTCGGGTCACCATCATCACCAGCTCTCCAGCTGATATGCAATGGTACATCGTCGGTGTTTGGAGCTTTCAATGTTTGGGAATACTTTCCATATTAACTTCTTCCAAGGAACTTCTGCACGGAAGCTCACGCTTGAGTGCATACTCAGCTCAAATGGCAGAGTATTAGACATTGTCATTCCCAACTATGAACTGATTGTGTCTCCTACAGCATACACATTGTGGAAGAGAATCACTAGAGGTAAGATTACTAGAGGTTTTTCAGCTGTTCTCATCATTAAAGAAGTCAAGATAAGTTTCCAAAGAACAGAGAGTTCAGAGGAAAATAATTTGCAACTCACTGGCTTATCACAGTTGATAGTACCGAATGGCTGGAATAAACTACTGTTTAGCATTGCATAATATTTGATAGCTAACATGAACTACTTTTTGTTTCTCATAGCATCTGATCAGCATTCAATGGATAACATGAAATGGTAACAATAGTTGCTAAATAAAGACATTTAATATTTATCATTTATATATTTAATATATTTCTCTGCCACTGCATGGCACAACTCTCAAGACCATTCACAATATAACTACATTTGTCATAAAACAAACAAACAGAGAAGAGCGCTAAAATCTCCAAAACAATACAACTGCAGTAAATAGACAGAAGGAAAGGATAGCCTTAAAAGCATATTCACATTGGGAGAATAAAATCAGCACCTAAAAACCAGCTAAATCTACTCCTCTGTTAACTGGCACTAGGGATGTGGATGTATTTACTTGGCACCTAAAACTCAAACAGCTTAAATCAAAACAATTGAAAATGTCAATAAATCCCAAACATGTCAAATCTGAAAGTAAAAATGAGGGAAATGGATTCTGAATGTTTGTGACTAGTTTAGTTACTAGAACTGTCTCATCCCAAATTCACATTGCAGAGGCCTGTCCAAACCAGCTCTTTTAGATTCTTCACATTAAGGTATGGATGCTGTTGAAACTGATATCAAATGTTCTTTAGACAAATATTTGGAGGAAATGGAAGACTCAGGAGGACTCCACATCATTATTAGGGCTGTGGTCACACACGCTAAATAATCCACTTTCAATCCACTTTCAGTGCACTTTGCAACTGGATTTTTATGTGTGAACTTGCAAAATCCATTTGGAACGTGCTTTGAGAGTGGATAGAAGGTGGATTATTTAGTTTGTGTGACCACAGCCTATTTCTTTCTCTTTCTGGAACAACAAAAAAACTGTCTATGGCAAAGGAACAGAACAGGTCCTTTATGTGAAACGAGGTATGTTGGTTTAACATTTTTTTTTCCCTGGGATGGATTGGCCACCTCACTTACAGGGAAAGTTCCCAGTGACCTACTGCTCTGAAGGGCTGCTGACAGGTGGGAAGAAGCAGAGCTAAGCAACTCAGCTCAGAGCAGGCCATCTCTTCAGGAGGAGGCAATGGGTAGTCTGATTCCCATTCCACTGGCCAGGCCTGAGCTGAATGGTCCATGCAGTAAAGGTAGCTTAGCTTTGTCTTGTGCCTTGGCCATTTTAGCTTCCCTCTCCACCCTTGATGTTTTCCCATATCAGAGCATTTTGGTTGAGGCAGCGGACATCCCTCCCCCCGGTTGATCTCCCATCAGTGGCCTGGATCCGAATAGCCATCTAGGAACCCACATTCTTTTTTTTCTTTTTTAAACATTTTATTAGGATATAATAAACAAAGTCAAATGTAAGTCACAAACTTTTATACTTATACATCCTCCCCCCGCCCCCACGGTGCGGCTTCCCACAGTGCTCCAACCTCCTGCTCATTTCTTAGATCTTCTTCATTTTTTCCCTTTACACATATCTATAGGCAACTTTCTCCCTCCATTTTTTGTTTTATATCTTAATCTAATTTTTAATACCAGTTAAACTTTCAATAATTGTCAAAGCTAAATTAAACTATCCCTTACATCCCAATTCTTTTCCAGATAGTCTTTAAAGTCTTTCCAGTCTGCAATGAAGTCTTCTGCTTCCATAGGAACCCACATTCTGTCCCATCTAAATAGCTGAGATATCTGACCAAATTTTGCACGGTATTTTATGATCTATGTTGTTTTAATCTGTTGCTTTAAAGTTGTTTTTAATTGTATTATATATTGTATTAATATCAATGGAACCCACCCTGAGCCTGCTCATGGGGAGGGCGGGATGCAAATCCAATAAAATAAATAAATAAAATTAACCCACCAACATTTCCACCACTTTTCAATCCCGTTGATTTCAATGGCAGAATTAAATACCGGATGGAAATCTTTTCTTTAACAGCCAGTGGGAATGTCAAACTTTGGCTGGACCGCGGTTTCATTTGGTAACTGCTCCCAAGTAGCTTGCCTTGGGCTGAGGAGTGGGGGGTAGGTAGTGGGACAGAGATGCATGTTCATTCTCCCATGGTGAAATAATAAGCCCATTTTCACGTGTTCCTGGAGAACACCTGTATGCCCTTCCCTGTTTTATGTCTGCTGTATGAAAGCAGGTCTGTTCAACATCCAAACAGGTAAAATAAAGGATTGTCTCAGTTGACTGCTTGAAAGGCTGCAGGTAGAAAGCTGACACAAAGCAGGCATCCTGCTGCACCTGACATGTGTCTGCTTCATGTCTGTAGTCCTCATATAGTTAGTATAGCCATGTGTTCAGATCTGCTTCCCTTTTACGGCGAGTACTGGAGAGGAAACCATGAGTACTGAAAGAACAATGTCAGCAATGAAGTACAAATGAGGCTCAAATACTGCGTTGGTGTGCCAAGCACGGATAGGCCTCTTGAGACCTCAGGAGAGTACAAGCAGGGATCCCAAGCTACTGAAGGACCTAAAGTTTACTTATATGTGTTAATACCCCACAATGAGGTTACTTGGCATTTTGTTAAATATGGTTTCTAAATCGTGTTTCCAGCTATTTTATAGATGATGACAATAAGGCACCCAACAAACTGCAATTAACCTGTGGCTGCATCTACACATTGTTAGATATGGGGGTATTGTTGTGATATAGCAACTGCTTGAAACAGGACTGTCTTGTGCACCCAGGAGGATGATCTAATTGAGAATGACTGTTCCCCAGGAGGATGATCTAATTGAGAATGACTGCTCCCAACAGAACAATAATACAGTATCCAGCAGTGTGTGGATCCACCTTGCAATTGGGTATAGCCAAAACTTGGTGATCCCATGCTCCTCTTGCTCATTCCACCTTCTTCTGCCCTTGGAACTCAATGCACAATTTCCCACTTTGAGCATGCACCATCTGCACCGATGTCTAAATGCAGATGTGTTAGGAATTGTTACGCCAAACAAACCGGAATTCTAAACAGGGGTTAAACTGAAGTTTAAGTGAAGCATTACAGGCAAATAGTCAAGGCAAGGCATGCTAAATCTCAATGAAGATCCTTCAGAAAGTAATAACAAAGGCTGAAATGGCTGGAAAAAAGCAGAATATTAAGCAACATAAAGTTAAAATCTGTTGAAGAATGATGGAAGACTAATACTAAGGGTATCATCTTTGGAACTGGAGTTAATCAACTAAGAAACTAAGACGACAATTTCCATCCCAGTTTTTCTACTGAGGAACCCCAGGAGGTATGGTAAAGGGTTCTAGGGAATACACATAGCCTACACACACATACAAGGGTACTGCCCAGGCCTTTTGTACCTCAATGATGAACCAAGAATGGATCCTGGAACGCCTGCTACTCTCCTGTGGTTTGTATATTCCTGGAGACCCATGTGAAGTGGTAGAAAAGCTGTCTTTATGGCTTGCCATTACTAATTCCCCCCCCCTCCATTTAGGAATCCTGATAAACATTTTAAGGAATTCTACAGTTGTCCAGAACACAATCTGAGTACCCAGAGTGATCTGAAGCTGAACCATTGGCATACTAACATATCTTGTTCCTCTTTTGTGACACATAGAATGGTTTGTATATAGTCTACTGCTTTCCTATTCTCCTAGTTGATCTCTCAGCAATGCTGGTGGTTGATGTTTGGATATTCCGTGACACCTGACACAGTTGATACTTCCATCTTTTACCTTGCCTTTTAGTTTGTATAAATGGAATGGGAAGGTGAATGGAAAGCCAGTCTTCTTAATAATGAGGCCCCTTGTATCATCCACTTTAGGAGAGAGAGAAAATACATAGACTGATAATGGGTTGCATGCCACAACCTGTGGATGCCATGTGGATCTTTCCTGTATTCCTCACCCCCCGGCAGTCCTTCCCCATCTCAGGACAGTTTATTCCCAGGGTTCTGGGACCTAACAGCTTCATGGGTCAGGAAACTGTAGTGCAATTGGGGTGAAATATTTTCTCTTCTGTCTCCATGGCTGTGCTGATGGAAGAGATGGGTCGATTTCAGCTCCCTTTGTGTCTCTACCAGCCCTCATAGCTATTAAACCATGCAGGACCTATGACTCTGGGAATAAACTTTTCCGAAGTTGGAAAGGACTGGGGGGGGGGAGAGACACACTGGAAAGCCCTGCAACCATTGACAGACTGTTGGATCCAACCCGTTTTTCCCCTAATCATTTGTTTCTTCTGAAATTTTTCCATGAAAGATACAGTTCAAAACCTAGTTTGATCAACCATTTGCCTTTCACATTAGATATCAAACAGACTCCATTTGATGCAAAGATATGTAAATAATTGCCATCAATTCTTTATATTTTACTTCATCATTGTTAATGAAGTGTTGTTGCTGTTCCTGTAAACTTAAAAAATCCTGCTTCCTGTTATACACAGCTATTGCCCCCACAGTTGGAATAACAAGACAGACATGTTTGTTGGAATAAACTATGGGGCAGCTTTATTTAAATTTAACTTAAACTGTTAACCAATAAATGGCAAGGGCCAACCTGTGAAAGGCAAGGCAAGGGGATCCCTCCAGGTCCCCTTCCTGTCCTGAACTGGGCATGACACCAAGCCCCTGGTGCAGGCCAATATCCACATGGCTCTTGCCAGGCAGCACAGCATGCCCCACCCCTTAAGCCACGAAACTTGAGGGGAGGACCTAATCAGGGGGTCTCACAAATGGATTGCATTTCCCACTGTGGGCTCCCCCACCGAATGGGTCCTGCAAGGCACCCAACTCGCCAACTGGGAGGGGGGGTCCGCTACCTGGTTCTCACGGGCAGAAATCACCTGTAATATCTCTCAGGCCCTGGGTTTTACTGTAAAAGGCTATAGCTGATGACCCCTGATGGACTTAACCAACAAACCCTTACCTTTCTGAATAACACAAAAGTGCGTCAGATGGTCCACAGGTTCCAGCCAAGAATTCTGTAGCTCTGCCTCCTCGCTAAAAGTGACACATTGGCAGACCGCCCAGCCATATGCTTTTTGTGTACTGAGAGCAATGGCTAAGCCTATTGCCCTGATTTCCTTGACTCACCAAGTTGCCACAGCTCCAGAGACATCCACGTTGGTTGTAAGTCGGCCTCTGGGGCCAGCAGATGAAACCTCTCCATCTGTTCATGGGACAGAGCATCCGCCACCCCATTACTGACCCCAGGTATGTGTTTAGCAAGAAACAAAATATTCAACTGTAAGCAAATGCAAGGTGAGTGACCACACTAAAGCCATCACCCTGGCTGATCTGGATGTGAGGGAATTGATGATCCCAACCTCTGCCAAATTGTCACATCAAAGCATTGAATCTATTTATTTATTTTTATTTATTATTTGCATTGATATCCCGCCCATCCCGTGGGCGGCCTCAGGGTGGGTAACATCATTTCTATTGCAGGTGAAATTCCAGAACAGATTCACTGATTGCCTTAAGCATGAAAAGGAAATAAGAATGTTTAGGAATCCATTTGAAGTAGCACTAGAAGAAGCAAGTAACTTTTTTTCAGATGGAACTAATTGGTTTGGAAGGTAGTGATAATCTCAGAGATATTTACAAAGAAAATAGTATGTTAGATTTCTGTTCTGGTCTACCTGATATATTTATCAACCTAAAGAAATTTGCTGCAGGCATGTCCACAGTCCACAGTGAACAAACTTTTCCCAAGATTAAAATTGTGAAACCAAAGTGTAGGTCAAGACTTACAGGTGATCATTTACATGACATTTTAAGGGTGTCTGTCACAAACCTTGACTTGGACATTAATGCCTTGGCTAACAGAAAACAGCCACAAAAATCACACTGACTAGGTAAGCGCGTGTAGCTAGATAAAAAGGTACCACAGAAAATATTGTTACAAAATGGATTGCATTCAAGTTAAGATTTCTTCATTGACCTCTGAATGTTTACTTTTGATCTAAATAAGTAGGTTAATAATTTTGTTACATTTTGATTTAAGATGTGGCCCTCTTCAGGCACTAGGAACCCTAATGTTGCCCCCACGTGCCAGAAGGTTGGGGACCCATGATCTAAAATGCATGATTGTGTACTGTGAACTAATCATACTTTTGTTCTACCTGGAGCTTTAAATATAAGTTATGAATTCTAGAACTTAAAAAAAAAAACCACTTCCAAATTGAATTAATTTAATGTTTGGCAATAGTTTCACTTGGGATCATATCAGCTTTAAGAATGATTATGACTATGATATTTCCCCCCCAAAGAGAATTATGGGCTGGAGAGCAACCTAATTATTCTGGCTGAGGTATATCAATATGGATATAGTTTTCACTATGTTGTCATGATCACATCAGCTTTACATAACACAAATGATCTCATCCTAATCAGGTTTAACTGGGTCTTCTCAGATCCTTAACTGGGTACCCAAGCAATACCTGCAGCATAAACACAAGGCTGGAATCCTCAAGTTGCTAATTCTGAAGTCATCCCACTGGTTTCCAAGCTGCTCAAGGACTACAGCTCTCAACCTCCCAAATGGATCAACTTAAATCATTACACTGCCAAAATCTTCTTCTGCTAAACATAAGCTATTCCAATGAGATCCAGATCCCTGAGCTAGCAAGGATTCACAGAAAGGCAGCTGTATTAGACAAAGAACTCATATCAGTGAGAACTCATATCATCGTGTTCACCCTTATTAGGTCAGGCCTAGGTCTGTATCCTTATGTGGGGAGATGGATAGGCTGAATCCAAAGTCCCTGGCCCCTCTTTAGTACCTACTAGATGGTCAATAATGCTGCCCAGATAAGCTGCCCTGACCTGGATAGCCCAGGCAAGCCCAATCTCATCAGATCTTGGGAGCTAAGCAGGGTAGACTCCGGCAGGTACTTGGATGACAGACCTCCTTGAAATATCAGAGGCAGGAGGCAGGGGCAGGCTTTATTCCACCACCTCTCTGAATATCCTCCAGGCTCCCAGTAGGGGTAAGTCACCAGACGTCACCATGACTTCCAGGTGTGCACTCAGTCAGTCACCAGAAGTCACTATGACTTCCAGGTGCATAAACACTCACATGCACACACATGCACATATAAAAAAACACAGACACCCCCAAATTACTGCAGATAAACTGTGATGCTACAGAAGAAGAAGAAGAAGAAGAAGAAGAAGTTGGATTTATACCCTGGCCTTGTCCATCTGTCTGTCTACCTGTGTTAGTCTGTCTGGCCATCTCTGTCTCTGAGAGCCAGTTTGGGGTAGTGGTTAAGTGCGCGGATTCTAATCTGGGAGAACCGGGTTTGAGTCCCCTCTCCTTCACTTGCACCTGCTGGGTGACCTTGGGTGAGTTACAAGTTCTTTCAGAGCTGTTCTTGAAAGTGCAGTTCTGGAAAGAGCCCTCTCAGCCCCACCTACTGCACAGGCAGTGTTCCCTCTAAGTTGAGTTAGTGTGAGCTAGCTCAGTTTTTTAGCCTCTAGCTCACACCTTTTTGTCTTGGCTCAGGAAGGAGGGCTCCAGAGCAAACTAATTCATGCTGTAGCCAAATTGCTCACTCACAACTTTAATTGCAGTAGCTAACAAAGTAGAAGTTTTGCTCACAAAACTCCACAGCTTAGAGGGAACATTGGTGGTGGGCCCCCTGAGAAAAACATGGGTCCCCCAAGCAAAAAGTTGTTAGCTACGGGCCTGGTCTGCGCACTTAATCACTACACCAAACTGGCTCTCTCTTTACAAGAAAGCTGTTGAGTTGAGCGAAAAGATACTCATGGGTTGGATCTACTGGTGAAAAGGAGGTGCCCTTTTACTACCATAAAATCTGTGCTAGGGATCATAGATGCATGAATAAAAGCAGTATAAATACAAGGGATAGGGATTATAATAAAGAGGGGGCACTGGGAAAGACTGATCTGGATCCAACCCTATCTCTCTAGGCTTTTTTATAACCTGATTTTATTCGATAGTCCCTGGCATCTTTAAGCTACTGAATTTGCAGATGGCATTTGGATTGAAACAGCTCTTTTGTTTTTTTCACGTATGGCAATTTGTGTGTGGTTTAAAGATAAACATTATACTGTGGGTGTTAAGAGGGTCTCAAAGACTATAAAGATGCAGACACAAATATGTAGCAAGGGTATCAGAGATAATATTTACAATATTCAAATAATGTTAAATGATGTTTTCTGTTTGAAATTATTAGATGTGTTATAAGTGTACTACGAAGCCAGACATATGCATGTGGACTGCAGATCAGGAAGACTGGCACTTCTTCATTGTTGCTAGTCACACCAGATCTCATTCCACTTTTTTACACTGCCAGTACAGAAGGAGAAAATAAGTGACAAGGGGCATCTCTGGTGGAGCCATTGAAGAGGATTCTTGTGACAGGTCTGATTCTAGCTTATGGCTTCTTTTATGTTCTAGAAGAATGAATTATGTTAAAGAAAACTCTGCTTGAAGAGGAAGGAGTCATGGATACCAACAGAATAGTTCAAAAGACCAGGGGATGATCCAATATTCCCGTTGCCTTCAGCTGTCTTTGAATCAGAACCCCAGAGAATGTAAAACTATAGGCTGAAAACAAGAAATCAGGATTTCCATTAGAAAATGGCAGAGAGACCTGGGGTGCATAGTGTGTACAGTGCCCAGAAGCAGTTATGAGATCACAAGCAACACTTAACAAAAAGCAACTTATTTATTCCTTTGCAGTATAATGAAGCAGGGGGGGAAATTCATAGATGCTTCATGATAAGGTAAAAAGGAAGAAAACGCTAAGGAAAAACTGTTATGTCTTTATCTGTATTACATCCCATGTAAAGCTTAAGACCTGGACAAGGATTGTAAGCTGGAACAATCCTATTGGCTAATGTATGAATGTACCCAATCAGAGTGTAGAGAAATGTTCAGGAGGGAACTGATCTGATTGGATGTTATCTTAGTAATGCCATTGGTCTTTAACTGTTCTAGAGCGTGGCTACACCAGCCCAGGATAGTTTAAAAGGAGCCCTGCTCCACTGTGTGTTGTCGTGTGTTCTTCACTGTTCCTGTTTGAAACCAATAAAGCTGATTCACTGTGACTTACGAGACAGCGTTGAGTCAATACTTGAAAAAACCATCAACAGTATGAATGTATTCTGTACTAAAATAAAAATAAATTTATTCAGCAATAGTCTGTTGCATATTTCCATTTCACACTAATACATTGATTCTGTATTGAGGTTGCTGGTCACAGCCCAACAGTTCCTGTCTATAATGTCAGTATGCTCCCAGGCACTACTTGACAACAATAATAGCTCTTGAATGTGAGACAATATATATGTATGGATGTTATACTATGTCCTGAGACAACATGCAAAAAGTGTTCATAGATCTCCCATGACAAAATGATGTTACTGATATAAGGCAGAAAATGTCCTATGCAGCCATGTGCAGCCAGTGTACCGCCATACAGGTTTCCCAGGTATGCCCGCATTTTGTACCGCCATACAGGTGTAACATCCATGTTATTATTGTAACATCCATGGAGAGGTGGATTCCAGGAGTGGCCAGCACTTCCCTGTGGGCCCAGGAGACAGTCACCTGCCAGCCTCCACCTGGTGACAGGGTCGTGAGGTGGGGGGTGGCCTGCCACACTTCCCCTTGGGCCTGGGAAGTGGTCGCCCACCCACCAAAGCACTGTTGAGTTGGATTCCAAGGGTGGCCAGCCCTTCCTCATGGGCCCGAGAGGTGGTTAAACGCCCACCTCCCCCTGGTGACAGGGTCTTGGGGTGGGGAGTCACCCACCACACTCCCCCTCGGGCCTTGGAGGTTGTCACCTGCCTGCCACAGCGTTGTAGAGATGGATTCTGGAGGTGGCCAGCCTTTCCCCACAGGACCAGGATGTGGTCACCTGCCCGCTTTCCCCTGATGACAGGGTCTTGGGGTGGGGTGGCCCACCACACTCCCCCTCAGAGGTCACACACCTGCTACATGATCATTGAGATAGTCATTGTAGATGGGGAAACCTTGGGTGCAGACAAATGACCTCGCTTGTACGGGTGGATGTTTCACAAAATAGAGGTGTGCACAGGGCGATGTTGTGCTATGAGGAAGTCTTGGCTCCTAAGGTGGGTGTCACACTATGAGATAGATCTTGGTTCATGAGATAGATGTTATGCTATGAGGTAGATATTGGTCCATTGGGGGGAGGCTGGACGTGCAGATTCTTGGCAGCCGATTCCAAGCAGCAGTGGCAGCCGCAGAGATGGAATGCTGATCAACAGCAACAATGTCCCAATGAGAGACAAGTGTGGATGGGGGGAGGCTGGAGAGCTGATTTTTGAGAGGGGAGAAATTGTGAGGAGACGGATATAGATGGGGGAGGCAGGAGTGCTGCCAAGTCTGGGGGGGCATGAAACCTGAAGATGTGTGGGTGGGGGGAAGTGGCCACATTCAGAATTAATCTCCACAATGGAGTGGACCTGTGAGTGGCAGAGTGGCTCTCGATTGTGATGTAAGACAGCAGCCAACCTGGAAGCATAGCCCCAGGTGACAGCGGCCACAGCCAGAATCCATCTCCTCAGTGAGGTGGGCCAGGGCTTTGGCAGAGTGGTCCTTGAGCTGAAAGGGAAATTTGCCAATCCCAATTCCTAAACATAGCCCCAGGTGAGAGCAGCCACAGCCAGAATCCATCTTCGCAATGAGGTGAGTCAGTGCATGGCAGAGAGACCCTCGAGCCTAAAGGAAGACATTTCAAGTCCTAAACATAGCCCCAGGTGAGAGGAGCTACAGCCAGAATCCATCTCTCCAAAGAGGTGGGCCAGTGCGTGGCAGAGCAGTGCTCGAGCATAAAGGAAGACTCAACAAATCCTAAACATAGCCCTGGGTGAAAGGGGCCGCAGCCAGAATCCATCTCTCCAATGGGGTGGGCCAGTGTGTAGCAGAGCAGCCCTTGAGCGGAAAGGAATTTATTTATTTTTATTGATTTTTTATCCCGCCCTATTATAACATGATAAAGGATTAAAACATAACATGATTATTAAAATTCAATTCTGTACATAAATCACAAGATGGCGATAATGCAATTAAAGTGCTCTCTGAAACTTTTTGCCCCTGTATGTGTACTAAATCTACTGGTTTTTAACAAGTGGCAAAGAATTTTCACCACTCAATACATAGAAAGTGCCTGTGTGTAGCACAGAAACATAGCGTGGGCGAGTGGGGCAGGGGGTAGTCTAATGTGGTGTCCACCGCCTCAACCAGCCAGGGGCAGGTGCACAAAACGTCCACTGAGGGGGGCTGTGTGAGTCACAGGCTTCTATTCGGAGTGCCTCACAGAGGCCTGTATTTCAAAGAAGATTTGAATAAGCCTTGAAGGGGACAGTCTCCAGAGCGTGGGAATGTGTCAGTTGGGGTGGCCCAAAGATTGTTTTGGGGGTGCAGCCAGGCCCCACTGTCTGCCCATGTGATTGTCCTGGGAGTGCCTCATTTTGGAGCAGCTGGCACAAGAACCACGCTTTGGACCAGGACACGGCATATGTCCCCCCGAAGGGGAGAGTCGGCTGAACATGGTGGTGAATTAAGTTTGGGTGTCCAAATCTTATTTTGGGGTTCAGAGCTTTCAAACTTTCCTCTCTGTTTTTGGATGAATAAGGAATAAGGAATGAATAAGAAACTGGGAATAAGGAACCAACTTCAGCCTTGTTATGGTGTAGGGGTTAAGAGCAGCAGACTCTAATCTGGAGAACTCGGTTTGATTCCCCACTCCTCCTCCACATGAAGCCTGCTGGGTGATCTTGAGTCAGTCACAGTTCTCTCAGACCTCTCACAGCCCCACCTACCTCCCAAGGTGCCTGTTGTGAGGAGAGGAAGGCAATTGTAAGCCGCTTTGAGACTCCTTTAGATAGAGAAAAATGGGGTATAAAAATCTACTCTTCTTTGTATAGGCATGCCTTACCTCGCTGATTGGCTGTTTTAAGTACTTTAAGTACTTTAAGTACTTTAAGTACTTTAAGCACTTAGCCCAGTATGCAAGTGAGAATCTTAATTGGCTCTAGAACTGGGGACCTTCTTTCCGTGTGACTGGAGGCCTGAAGAACAGATCCCTTGGGTAAAGCATAGGATTCTTAAGAATTTCAGCTAGGCAGGATAAAAAACAAGGTGGAAATGCATTGCTCCGCAAAAATGTCATCCATCAATAATGATTCCAAACATAATGATACCAATGATTTCTTAAAATAAAAAATAACAAACAAACCAAGCCAACCTCAAGTCTGAGTAGCATTTTTGTGTATGTTCCATTTTTGTGTATGTTCCAACAATACAGGGGAAATTCTGTTGCCGCCTTTACAACACTTCAAACATAACATTCTTGAAATAACTTGTCAAAGTGTTAATATCTAGGAATGAGAGGAAGAAGTTAGCACCAGGAAAGCAATTTCACTAAGAATTACAGAAGGGCCATAAATAAGAGGAAATTAATATAGTTGCAAATGTTGCTATGAAATTTTACAGAAACTTCCAACAGATCCTGGAAGCACATGTTCGATAACTATAAATCTTATGCATGACCATCTCTAAAATTCCTGACAAATTGTACATTGTAGTTGCATAAAATTACTATTTTGTGTGTTCGTTGTAAAACTCATAAATGCTGATTTTACCATCTAGGTGTCGTTCAAGGTCATTTAGTGGCTTTGATAGACAGCCCATAAGGTTGTCATCTGAAAATTGGGAACATGCTGTGAGACATTCAGAATATAACATCTTATGTGTGTCAGAACACTGCCAATACTTTGTCTGAATATGGAATAAATTAAGTCAGAGCTGTTTTTCCCCAGTTAAGATGCATTGCTTCTTTACTGTGAGATTCTGAAATTACAGAGGGAAAATTAGTCACAGTTCAAAAAGCATGGGGAGGAGATTTATTTATTTTTATTATTTATAGTTGACCTTCCTCACTTGGGGCTCAAGACGGATTAAACAGAGTGAGTCAATACAATTAATAAGATGGGACATTCAATAAACAATGAGGTAGGATTTGGATAGTAGAACCAACCAGCAATCTAGAAGTGTGGCTTGGGTGAGCACCACAATGAGCTTCAGTGCTGTTGGTGGTACTGCTGGGGCATGCTCTTCGTTCAAGTCACAGCCTCTAGAGGCATGGGTCAGGGCGGTGATGGTCCATTGTTTCTGCAACCTTCACTTCTGCTGCTTGGGATGAAGGTGAGCTGCAGTCAGATCACCTTCCTCCCAGCCACATGTCTCACCTCCCTGACCACCTGGACTTGTTTAGGGTCAAGGCATAAAGCCTTGAACTGTCTCTACTCACTTGCTGGGTCTACTCTACCAATTACTTAAGGATAATTAAAACCAAGGTCCTGTTTCAACCTGCAGATGCTTCAGCGACACATGCCCTATGACAAAGAGCCATCCACATTCTAGCCTCATCAACAGGTCCTGATTGAGCTCTTGACCTACAGCAATTGCCACATTTAGTGCCATTTATGGTGGTAGGCCAAAAGCTTAATTTAGAATGTGCTGCTAGGTCATATGACTGGTCTCCCATGTGGCTCTGTTGTGAAAGCAGCTAAGAACATTTATAGGCAAGCGTTTTCACATAGCCACTATGGACCACAGTGATGATGTGCAATAGCACTGTTGGTTGAGCAGTAAGTACACCAAGAAAGCAGAAAAGCAAGACCTGCAAATAGCAACCACAGAGAACAAGGTGCAGGAAAGGGGAAGAAGTTACCCTTTACCCTTGTCATTTTCATGATCTCAGTCACCCTCCTCCCAGGACTGTTATTTGCCATGCGTGTGTGCGCGCGCAGTGTTGTCAATTCACAACTGGCTTATGGCGACCCCAGGCAAGTGAGAAACAGAGGTAGTTTGCCATTTTCTTCCTCTGCAGAGTCTTCCTTTCCTTCCTACAGGGACAAGAAACAAGTACCCAGGTATGTTTCTCCAGCAGAGCAAAAAGCAGCTCAGCCAGGGACAGCAGGCAACTAAGAGTGTGAAAATGCTTAACAAAGTCTTCCTGTGCAGTGGGTGAAATGTGAATCAGAAGCTTCCATCACAGCTATTCCTGAGACCCTGCGCATGCACAACAGGTGCCTGTCCAATAAGCCACAGGCCCCATCAGTGTGACTGCAAGCAGCTGCTCTATGGATTGTCTGATGTCACTTCTATTTAAGACCTTAAACACACTCAAATTTCTCTAGATGTTGCCAACTCTGGGCTGAGAAACTTCTGGAGATTGGGAGTAGATCCTGGGGAAGGCAGAGTTTGGGGACAGGAAGGTGCTCAGCAGGGATATGATGCCATACAGTTCACCATCTGAATCTATCATTTCCTCCAGAGATAGTCTGGAGATCATTTTAAATTCCAGGATAACTCTATACCCAGCTGGAGGTTGGCAATCATAGCATACACAGATAACAGATTGTTTTAAAAAATAATTACTTATTTATTCAGGATTGTAGGTGTTCAATGCATGCAAAGGCAAAAGGGAGCCCTGCCTTCATAGCTGTATAGGAACTAAGTGTTATTCTAAGATGGCGAACCTCAACAGCATGACAAAAAGTAGAGACATCACCCTGCCAACAAAAGTCCGCATGGTCAAAGCAATGGTATTCCCAGTAGTCATGTATGGCTGCGAGAGTTGGACTATAAGGAAGGCTGAGCACCGAGGAATAGATTCTTTTGAACTATGGTGCTGGAGAAGACTCTTGAGAGTCCCTTGGACTGCAAAAAGATCAAATCAGTCAATCCTAAAAGAAATCAACCCTGACTGTTCCCTGGAAGGCCAGATAATGAAACTGAAGCTCAAATACTTTGGCCACCAAATGAGAAGGGAGCACTCACTGGAGAAGACCCTGATGCTGGGAAAGATTGAAGGTCAAAGAAGAAGGGGATGGCAAAGGATGAGATGGTTAGACAGTGTCATAGATGCAACGAACATGAAGTTGAGCCAACTTCAGAGGATGGCGGAAGACAGGAGGGCCTGGCGTGATCTGGTCCATGGGGTCGCAAAGAGTCGGACTCGACTGTGCGACTGAACAACAACAAAAACCCCACAGAAAACAAGGAAAACGGCTTGTCCTGTAAATGACACTTCGCATTAGGTCAGGTTTGGTTTTGTGAAATATGTGACTTTTCGAAGTGCTGTTTTTGCTTGATTGTTCTCTCTGAGGATGTCAGGGGGTATCTCTTCAATGTTTAGAAAAGAAAAGAAAAAGAAATTAAAAAATGAATACCCTGTATGCTAAAGAGAAACAGAGAAAATGTCTATTGTAAGCACTTTTCTGTTTAAATTCTTTACAAAGTTTTGGTATTATAAGTATTTTCAGAAATTGTTCCTAGCCCCAAGAGCTAAGTTCATGAAAATAATCCTTTGGCCTGTTTTCACTTAAGTTCATGTGTGCTTTATAAAAAGAAATTATTTCCATTGAAACGATAATGTGAAAGTTCTTCGGACTTTCCCCTTTTTTTTTTGAAATGCAGGAACATTTCCATTTCTTTCTTTCTTTTTTAATTCCTCCTCGCTCGCTAATTGGCAAATGCTTTGGAGTTCTATCAGTGTAGCAAAATAATGGATGTTAGATAGATAGTTGCAAAAATGGTTTCAGTGTCAGTTATGGACTTTTACAATAGGATGATCCACAGGGATTTGGGGTAAAGCTTGCCAGAGAACTGAAAGGTTACAGAGTTATGGAGGTCTCATTCATGCCAGACCAGCAGTAGTGACACTCAAGCACCAGGAATATGAGGAGCCTGCTGGAATTTCCGCAGAAACCCAAAGATATATACAACAGGAACAGAATTTTACAAAGGATTTCCTATACCACAATTTAGAAGGAGGGTGCAGGCAGATCCAATTTACAGACAAATTCCAAAAACCTGTAGTCTGGCTATCACAGAGGTCGAATCCTTCTTGAGGTCTGGAGATACTGAGAGTAATGGAAACTGTTGCAAGGCAAGTGCTTAAAAATGGCCGGGCAGGTTTTCAATGAAGTAGATGTTCAATGAGGAAGATCTTATTTATATAACATTTTATCCTACCATCCCTCCAAGAAGCTCAAATCAATTCTCTGTGGTGCTTCTCACCCATTTTATCCTTACAAACTGTCTTGTGAGGCAGACTAGGTTGGGAAATGGTAATAGTCAAGGTGACCTCATAAACTCCCTGGTACAGTGGGGATGTGGTCTTTCTAGTCTAGCCATACACCAGCCATTACTTCCTCTCTCCCCAATAGATTATTGGTTGGTCCTCTGTGATGTAACCAACACATCTCTGCTCCCCTCCAATTTAACTTTCCTCCAGTTGTTTTAAGAGCATTTTCAGTTTTTAAGGGGGGGTGGTAAGACCAGCTCCCCTGAAATGGGAGGGAAGAATTGGATGAATATAACAGAGTGCAGACTCATTTGCTTGCTAATCCAGACTGGAAGGATAACACACACACAAAAAAAACACATTGTTTAATCCAATTGCAAAAAAAAAAATGTCAGCATTAGGAGTTTGGGCCATTCTGAGTTAAGGTGCCAGGTGCCGTTTCATAAATGATTATGGTCTTGCCATGGTGGTCTATCCTATAGGTAGAGTTAATGGCGAATGATTCAAGAATTATTCTCTTAAAATATTTGGTAATTGACAGTAGAAGAATCATAATTTCAGGGGGGAGTAATGTTGCTCTACAGTATAATAGCTAGATTCAAGCCCAGTAACACCTTAGAGGCCAAAAAGATTTTGGGGGTATGAACTTTAGAGAGTCAACACTCCCTTCCTCAGATACAAATAGGAATGGAGATCTCTCAGTCCTTATGCTCCAGTCTGAAAGTGGGGAAGGTGATTTTAGCCTGACTCCTTTTTTTGCAACATTTCTCCCACCTTCTGACTGGGATATAAGAACTCAGGGATTTGTATTCAGGTATAACATGGAGTTTATCAAGCATCTTCAGAGTGGGAAGACTTTAAAAAAAAAAGGTGAATAAATATTGCCCCTGAGATGATCTTTCAGGAAGACAAAGTGTCACCTCCCATAATTTTTCAGGATTTGATGGTCTAGTTCCCTTATAAACCTCCATGTCAAATAGGTCACTCTTCTCTTACATAAAGATACTAGCCTGATACCCGTGCTTCACTGCGGTATTTAACTTCTGTAAATCCAGTTATAATACTGATGATGTAAAGTTTGAAATGTAACATTTGTTGTAGGAATTCTAATGGAGAAGACTGTAGTGTAAAAATGAAGTGAGACATATGTACTTTTCTCTCTCTACTGAAAGACCTCTCTGTAGATTGCTGGGGCGGGCTCCTTCATGGCTTTAAGCATCCTGCAACCGCTGCTGCAGCTGACAGACAATGCCTGTTAGGTGTAGGAGGTGGAGGGAGTGTATTGGAAGCCATCAGAGAGGCTGGGCCAGCAGCATCACTAAGGTGATCCTGCTGGGGCGACATCCCTGATGGATTAAAGTACCCTGGTCCTGCTCCTACACCTGACAGACCCCTGCCTGTCTGGTGTTGGAGGGATTATGTTTAAAGGCATCACGGAGACTGGGCCAGCAGCAGGGCTAAGGCAATCTTGCTGAGCAAATCTCCCCGGCGGCTGTAAGCATCCCATGTCCTCTTGTACACCTGACAGGCAGCTGCCTGTCCAGTGTAGGAGGGGGAGGGGGGAGGAGTATTAGAAGCCACTGTGGAGGCAGGGCTGGCAGGATCACTAAGATGTTACTGCTGGGGCATGCTCCCTCGTGCCTGTCAGGTGTAGGAGGGGGAAGCATGTCTGAAGCCATAGGGAGGCTAGGCCAGCAGCTTTGCTTCACCTCACAGGTGCTTGGCCACTCCTGATTTCCTCAACTGTCATTAGCTCTCTGTAGTCCCCTGTAACTGTTTTTTTTTACCTAACACTGAGCTCTGTGGCTGACCAATCAGAAAGTGGGGGGTGCAAGAAGGCAGCAGCCTGGCAGTTGCATTGAAATCAATGGGGGAACACATTTTTCCCCTTTTGACCCCCTTAGGGGTCGAATTTCTAAAAATCCCTTCTTAGTGAGCATCTACACCATGGTAGGAGCGTTCTCCCTGAATTTGGTGTTTCTAGGTCCAGCAGTTTGGCCTGGGCATTAATTTTATGGTGAGGGGACTTTCTTTTATATATATAGATGAAACGGCCTTATACCAAGTCAGACTATTGTTCAATCTAGCTCAGTATTTCCTACTGATTGGTCAGCAGTTCTGCAGAGGCTTTGGCACAGAAAAGTCTTTCCCACCAGTTGCAATCTGAAGTCCTTTACCTGAAGATGCCAAAAAGTGAACACGGAGTGAACACAGATGCCAAAAAGTGCCACAGAGTTGCAGCACATCCCCAAATCTTATATTTCTTCACTTTCTTCCCAATAAATGTGGAAATGCATTTGTCTCCATTTTCTTAATTTTATAAAAGCAGGGCTATTTTTGGGCAGGAACGGAGTTCCAGCTGGCTCCCAAGTTGGCCACGCCCAGCACGAACTCATTAGCATAATAGGCCACACCCAACAGCAGAAACTCATTAGGATTGGCTACAATTAGGGGTGTGTGGCCTAACATAATAACACAATTGTTTGAGCACCACTGTTTTAATGTTTGATGTTTTTACTATGTATCATATGTTTTAATTATGGCTCGTTTTTTTTTTCCTTGCCTTTGTGAGCCGCCCTGAGCCCATTGGGGAAGGCAAGGTATAAATGCGAAAAATAAAATAAATAAATAACATGCAAAGGAGTTCCTGCTCCAAAAAAAAAGACCTGGGTTTTGTCAACAAACAAGGTAAAGAGAATAAGAAGCAAAAGATGGGTGTGGCTGGATGACCACACTTCTGGTAACAGGGGTGTGTGGCCTAATATGTGAATGAGTTTTGTTGTCAGGGGTGTGGATTAATATGCTAATGAGTTCCTGCTGTTGGGATGGCCTATTATGCTAATGATTTCCTGCTGGGCCTTTTCTACAAAAAAACCCCTGTATAAAAGTATATCAAACTCACCATTCCACAAACTACCTATATTAACAACCACAACAAAAACAACAACAACAACAACAACAACAATAATAAATGTATAGTTCATCACCCAACAAATAAAACACTCTAGGGCTGTGGTCACACTAAATAATCCAGTTTCAGTGCACTTTCCAAGTGAAGTTTGCCAGCTCACACAGTAAAATCCAGTGGGAAAGTACACTGGAAGTGGATTGAAAGTGGATTATTTAGTCTGTGCGACCACAGCCTAAACCTAATCTCTGAACAAGATACCTTCAATTAAAGCATATATAGATATAATCACCTCAATATTGTGAAAATTATGGTTTTGACAGCAGGTTGCTGATAAGACTGACAAATGCTCCTCTAAAATTTATAATCTCCCAAGGAATTTGGTAATTTTTATCTTTCTTCAATATCCAAAAGAAGGCATTTCATGACATTCTTCAATGCATTCCATGTCAATGATAAGAGTCCTTCTGGCCACAAACTAGAATAATGTATTTCTAAACTGAGAAGCACCATTCCTTAAGATAGTTTGGAAGTCATCCTTTCAAAATTGAAAGTTTTCGATGAGTGGGCTACTGTTTACACACTACAGATGAATACACACTTAGCACATTCTCAGATACTTAGACCTTACATATAGGTAGGGGGGGTTAGTTGCCAGAAAGTGCTAATTAGTGCCAAGATGAATAAGTAACTGAGCAATAAGTATAGCTATGATTGAATTAAGGCAATTGGTAAGACCTGTGGATAGCAGCAAATTAGTATACAGATAATAAAAGAGTTAACAACAGATGTGAAAACTAAATTTGAGTCCAGTAGCACCTTTAAGACCAACAAAGTTTAATTCTGGGTATATAAGCCAGAACTGAGTGACTTAGTGAGATAAGAACCCAATACCTCTGTTAAGCCCTGGGGGTTCCATTGTCCTATTCAGCTGCCTTGAGTGTTGTAATAATTTGTAGTTCAGCAATCTCCCACTCCAGTCTGCTTCTGAAATCCCTGTGCAATAAAACGGCTACTTTGAGGTCCTCTGTTCTCCTAAAGGCTGAAGTGTTCTCCTACATGTTTCTCCATTTTGTCAACATCCTAAACGTTAGGGGCCTGCATAGGTCAGGTGCCCTGGGATGGAGCCTTTTCCAGCCCTCCATCACTTTGCATGCTTGGAAGGTATTGCATGGATCCGGGAACCTTGCTAAAAAAGGAAATGGTGGTGATGTGCACTTGAATGGTTCTGGTCGCAAGGCCTTGTCCATGCAGGTGGGCAATGTACCGAAGAACCAAGTCTGCCAGGACTTGCCATGCATCCAGACTCCCAACATCCACAGAGAAGGCTAAGAAAGATGATGCAGCTGCTGAATAGGAGGAGAAGGTTGATGGGGCATTAGTCCCTATTGCTTCAGGGTTCCCCCCCCCCCAAATGTGTTTTGCTTTCTCTAGTAGACCCAGAAAGAGCAAAACACATGGGAAAACGGGGGGACCCAAAGCAACAGGGGGAAACCAGTGACAAAAGTGACAGTGTGGAAGTGGCAATGCTGTAGTCGTTGTTAGGACCAGTGATTGTGTTGTCTGGATATATGTGGCAGCAAAGTTGGCATTTGGGGCTGAGATCACACACATCAAATAATCCACTTTCAATCCACTTTCAGTGCACTTTCAAACCGGTTTTTGCCAGTTCACACAGTAAAATCCAGTTGGAAAGTGCATTGAAAGTGGATTGAAAGTGGATTATTTAGTGTGTGTGATTGCAGCCTGGGTTTATTGCAAGCTCTGGTTCAAATTAGATGTTGTACTATTGTGGGTGAGGAGTTGTTTAAGATTGGAGGGCTGTCTGTGCACAAGAAAAGACTTGCCACCCCCCCGTACTCGTGAAAGAGAACTGCCATTATTCAGTAGAGGCTGGGTAAGTCACTGATGATGCACTGGACTATTTTGAGTTGAGAGCCGTATGTGACCACTAATAGTGTTCTGTTATTGTCTCTTTTGGGCCTGTCTTGCAACAGGTTTTCTCTGGGTACCATTCTGGCTTTGTAATCAGTTTTTTTACTTCATCAGGTGGATACTTTAGTTCCAAAAAGTTTGTTGTAAATGGAGGCATGTAGATATATTTGTCAATCAGTACGTTATAAGGCGGTGTTTATGTGTCCACTGTGTATTTTTACAGTAGTATCCAGAAAATGTATTTCTTGCATAGATTTGTTCATTGTCAGGTTGATGGTGGAGTGAAAATGTTGAATGCCTGGTGGAATATGTCCAGGGCTTTAGTGTTTATGTGTCCACTGTGTATTTTTACAGTAGTATCCAGAAAATGTATTTCTTGCATAGATTTGTTCATTGTCAGGTTGATGGTGGAGTGAAAATGTTGAATGCCTGGTGGAATATGTCCAGGGCTT
>NW_015172585.1:636000-642209 GCF_001447785.1 Gekko japonicus
CAGGGGGGAAGCCACTGAAGGCAGAGTGCAGCAGCCGAACTGCGCATGTGTGCACATCCGCAGTTCAGCCGGGAGCCTGGATTGCTCCGGACGATGGGCGCGCCAGCGATCCCACGGTCGCACTTGATGCGGCGTTCCTGGTAAGTCCTCCTCTGTAGGAGGTTCTTTTTTGCAGTGGGTTTTCCAGCTTTAGGGACGGATCGGGGACGGGTGCGCGCCACTTCCCAGATGTTGCGGTGAGATCATGCCCGTTTGCTGTGCCCCCGATCCATCCCTCTCCCAACAGGGGTCTTTTTGTAGAAAAAGAGCTGCCGGAGCTCATTAGCATAACTCATTAGCATATGCCACACCCCCTGACATCACCGGAAGTGTGTCATAAAGCCACCCCCCCTGACAAAAATGTATGAGCCGGAGGCTAAAAAACTGTTAGCTAGCTTGCACTTAGAGGAAACACTAGACAAAACCCAGGTGCCCTCAGGAGGTCCACCAGCAGGGCCAAAACTCCAGGAGCCCTCCCACTCCTGCCCCCCAAGCACCAAGAATGCAGAGCATCACTGTGCCAGACATAAGAACATAAGAGAAGCCATGTTGGATCAGGCCAGTGGCCCATCCAGCCTTCCAAAGAGGCAGCCCGGGCTCTGGCGCGCCTTCCCACGAGATGGGCCATTTCCTCCCAGGCTGGGCCCCGACGAACATAGTCCCCGCATGTCAGAGGCGGCCCCGTTGGCACTCTGCCCCCGAGCCTGCCCTGGAGGGCGCCCTCTTCGCCCGCTGTCCCCTGGGCCCAGCCCCCAGAGTGCACCTCTGCTCTCTCAGACAAGACGGAGGGAAGGGGGGAGGGAGGCGCAAACCAGGTGGCACAGGAGCCAGGCAGCGCTCCAACCTCGCCAGGCCATCTGCTCGCCTGCCTGCCTTCCCTTCCCTTCCCTTCACTCCACTGCCCAGCCAGCACCGGAGGGCCGGTGGGCTGATCCTTTCCTGGTGCGATCCCGGTGGCAGCTTTTCCTAGAGGCCCCCAGAAGGCAACGAGGGAGCGAGGCAGCGGAGGAGCGCAAGATGCCCGGGGGCCCCCAGCTCAGGCTGGCGCTGCTAAGCACTCTGTGTCTTGTCCCTCCTGCCTCCCCACCTTGCAAAGCCCCCCACGTCACCAATGGCTCCGGCAACCAGTCGAACAGAGACCCAGCCTGCGGAGCTGGGCCAAGCTGGGGCCGGTGGTGGCGCCCCGACGAAGGGGGAGGAGGACCCTCAGTGCCGTGCTCCCTGCTCCTGAAGTGCAGCCCCTGGCCTTGCCCGACGGAGCGCACAGGTAGCCCACTGGGAGGAGAGGGGAGGGGAGGCAGGCCAGGGCAGAAGGGGGTGGCTGGGGGACCTGGGGCTGGGTATATGTCTGTGAGAGGCGGGGGGCTTCCTGAGCGTGCTCCTTTCAGGGCGGGCTGCAACCCTTTTGCTGGAGGAAAAAACGGCTGTGGATGAGGCAGGCAGCCCCTTCGGCTGAGACTTTCTTGCCCTGCCTGGTGGAACTGCTCTGCAGCCCCGACGGAAGTGGCGAGGGGGAGAAAGTTCAGATCCGTTGCTTGGGCTGCAGCCAAAAGCGCCTTGTGGACCACTCTCTTGGCTGCGCCAGAAGTCTGGAGGTTTGGGGGCGGCGGTGCACACTTTGCACACGATCATGTGAGACCGCCTTGGAATGCCTCAGTCCCCTCGCCGAGTCTGCCCAGGCCCTCGGAGAGGCCTGCCATGGGAGCAGGGGGGAGCAGGGCGGCCTGAAGAAGGGGGCGGGGCTTCACCATGTGACCGGCCCTGCCCCCCGGTGCGTCTCTCCCGGAGCGACGTACTGGCGAGCGCCAGCTCGATGAGAGGCCTGGTTCTTCCACATAACATGGCCGAAATAATCATTCATATATTCTAACATCTCAATGAATCCTTAAGGTACTGAAACTGCTATCATTTAAATTAGTTTGAATTGAGTTTGATTTAAAAATAATTTGGAAAAAATATTGATATACATTTTAGTTCTGATTTTAACCTCTCTGTGACTCAGAATGGATATATGTTTGAGTTTTCCTGGGTCAGGTTCAAATCATAGAGATGCATTGGCAATTGGTAAAAGGATAATGTGAAAAGGGAAAATAATCGAGAAAATATTGCAGGCGCCTTTATATATTTCTATAATAGTACTGCAAAGGTTATGTTCAGATCTGGTTGCATATTATCTCAAGATATATGCAAGGCACAATTATGTGGAAGAAAATGGATCCGATTCCACACAGATGGTTCTGTTTACCATGTGGAAACTTATGATGACGTTGTGCACATAACCACTTGGAGAACTGGCCATCTGTATTATCCTGCCAACCAGAGAGATAAATCTTAGCATACTCTGGCACTTGATCTCAAATCCAGGAGAGAAAGGGAGTGGTAAGATTCTCTCCTCACCATTTGGCAAGAAGGTACAGATGCTCAAGTTACATCGTGGTAAGTTACTGCCTGGGAAATTGTCATCTGTATTCACTCAAGATCACTGAAATACATGGGACCTCCTCAGTTTCTCCTCTGCAAAAGTGTTTCACATCAGAGCCATAAAATTACTTTTAAAGAAGAAAACAAAAATGATCAAAGATGTTTCAATGGTGCCATCTCCTTAAAATTACTTTTAAAGAAGAAAACAAAAAGAATCAAAGATGTTTCAATGGCCCGTATACATGGTGCCATCTCCTTATTGATAGTAGAATCTGAACCATAAGATCATAAACAATCATAGTGTTGTCAGACTCAGAAGTTACTTTTGATCAGGCCAGTCTAAGGTCTAGTCTGGTTGATATAGGCATCACAGGATCATTTTTGTTTTCATGGGACATACTTCTTCATTTATAAGACCACATGCTTTTGACATGTTGAGTTGGTAACTCGCTACCCTGGGAATCTGCCGCAATAAATCTATGATGGTTTTCTATTATCTTTTTTGCTGTTCCATCTCAACATTTGTATTTCACTCTCAAGGCAGGAGTATGGGGTGACCATAGAGTTCTGCTTCCAAATGGCTTGAAAGAATGGGGATTATCTTACACATCTTTCTTCAAGGTATTAACTTCTACAACCTCTTTTAGGATGCTTGCATGGACATGGGATAAGAAACCCAATTGACACTCTTGCCAGAAATCACAACCTCAGCCAAGAATATGGTTAAGTACACCATTTAAACTAGACTTAAGCTGTGACCATCAAACCGAATACACCAATCTTGTGTTGAAGTCTACCAGGCATAACAAATCTTTTTTCAGAGTGCTTGCCCAGGATTGGCAGGCCATACCTGGAAGGCCGCAGTACAGGGCTGGTTCTATGTGTTGGCCTTAATAGGTCTCCTGTTGTGTGGGCATCCTTCAGAAGAAATAAGGAATAGGGAAACAACATCCACATGGATTCTATGTACTACATGGATGTTCTACATCCATGCAATATCATCAGAGCAACTTTGCTTCTTGCTAGCTATAAGAGTACCCAGCCATGACTGTGAGACATATATTTATGGGGTGAAAATAGTACAGAGCTCCTTTGAAATGTATGTTCCTTATGTTTAACCCTCTTTAAACAATAAAACCCCAGGTTTCAGAACTACTTGTTTCCAGGCTTCCTGGTTACTTAGTATGGAGAGAAAATAAACTATTCCTCAGGGCAAGGCATACAAGTGGCTTGTTAAGAGGATCCATTGCACAACAAACACAGTAAGCAGTGATATAAAGATTTTTAGGAAAGATCTGTCAACTCCCTGCTAAATGTCTTCTGATTTTAGTTGCCATTCCTATCACTTACCAAACAGCTGCATTTCTGAGAGGCGGTCCTGCTACTTGTGATTTCAGTGGGCACTAGCAACTGACCATGGGGCCAAGAAACCTGTGGAACCGTCAGGCAAGAAATGATCATCCTTCCCATAATCAAAGATGCCTTGACAAAAAATGGTGTCCTACATTTCATCTGTGGAAAGGAATAGCAGTTCCAATTTCAAGCAGCTTGCCACCCAAACAGTTGTTGTTTCTTTCTGGAAAATTTGCTCAGTCATGTGAGCCTTTCCTTTGGATGGGACTTTTTCAGTTTTAGCAAAGTCAGAGAAGGCCCCGTGTAGCAGAGGCAGACTAGGTGGGCTTTCCTGACGGCTCATGGATCTCAGGGCAAGCACGGACATCGCTGCGCTTACACAGCTGTGATGTTCTGACACAGGCTGGGTCCATGCTATCACATGTGCTACCACAAAAAGTTAAAACATAGAGAACTCAAACGTCCTTTTGTTCCTTGTGTATGTTTTACTCAGTAGCTTTGTTTATTTTTTAAAAATATTTCCTTTTTGTTTGCATTTCTTGGCAAAGGACTCTTGATGTTTTTCTAAATGTAAAAATCTTCTTTTGGTCCCTCTGCCAGCAATATTGCTGTAGCTTAACCACAAGTGAGTTCTGAGGGCTTCCATTTCTGTATAGCTCCGGGGGTGTTACTGCAAGACCAAAAATAGTTTCATTATTTGCACTCATTTCTTAATCATTCAGACTGGATCTATTCCCAAAGAAGAAACCATTTCTTTCTTTCTTTTCTAAATTTCCTTTGGATCTATTCCCAAAGAAGAAACCATTTATTTTATTTCTTTTTTTTCTAAATTTCCATTTTCGTTCAAGCCTAAGCTATGTTATGCAGTATATAAGGACAATTGAACAGTGTTATGTACGCAGACTGCCACCAGGGGTCCGCAGCTAAAGCAGGAGCTTGGTCCCCAAACACAAAGGGGACCTAGAATCCTAGTCCACCGAGAGTCCACCAATAGCATCCTTGGCGGGAGATTCAAACCCTCCAATGGGGACAGAGGTCTGCTGGGTGGAGTGTATATAGTTGGCCTTGCAGGGCTGTTTTGAGTGTCTTGTTGTGAAGTACAATAAACGTGTCTGAACGCATGTTGTAGTCCAAGTTCTCCATGCGTTGAACCCAGTACTTTTCAAACAGTATAGATAGAAAGCTACCTGGAATAGATGTGAAAAGTATGCATCAGACTACATCAGTACATTTATCACATTTCTGTCTCATTGTTTCTCCAAGGGCAGTGTATGCTAGGTTGAGAGATGGTGACTGACCACCCATATTTGAACACAGGTTTCCCCAGTCAAAGGCAATGCTCTGTCCATGAAAAAATTAACTGAGAATTCAGGTAAACTTAGCTTGATGAAATGTTGACTCAGTGTGTGGTAGTGGTGATAAAAGCAAAGTCCATTCTAGAAGAGGAACAAGAAGAAGAGTTGGTTTTTATACCTCACTTTTCTCTACCTTAAGGAGTCTCAAAACAGCTGACAATCTCCTTCCCTGCTTCTCCCCACAGCCAGTTACCTTGTGAGGCAGGTGGGGCTGAGAGAGTTCTGAGAGAACTGTGACTGGCCCAAGGTCACCCAGCAGGCTTCATGAGGAGGAGTGGGGAATCAAACCCGGTTCTCCAGATTAGGGTCCACAACTCCTAACCCCTACCCCAGACTGGAAAGGGACTGAAAATAAAATGGTCAGTGTTGTAATGTACTTATAGAGATACAGTCTCATTTGGAATACTGTGTACCATTGTGGCCTCCAGAAAGATATTGTTGCCTTGCAAGACACTTAATGTGCTCTTATGGACTTTATACCCCATAAGTGATAAAATGGACTGTGCAAACCTTAAGTAATAAAACGGACTGTGAAAACCTATGCTTAAGGGACTGTACTGCAGGGTGACCCAATGTGATGCCAGTTGAGAATGCACACCTGAGAGAAGAAAGTCTTCCTTTGTGTTGCTGTTCCAGTTGGTTCTTCAAGGTTACCTGCCCTCTTACCTGCTGTGAGATGGACCAGTTCCCTATCTGCATGGAGGAGTCAAACGCCATGCCATGGCACAAGGACAAAGAGCTCCAAACACCATGAGGAGCTCCCTCTGTCACACGCAGGCAACCCCCCCCCCCCCACATCTACCTGCAAGACTGCACGTAACTGAGAGGTTGTACACACAGTTGCTTGGAAACTAATCTCTCGCCCATCAACAGGCTCCGCTAAGCCCATCAAGAAACAATAGCCCTCTTCATCCAGGTGCCACTCTCCAGTCTAAGTTACTAGCTCTCAATATTGACCACTCCCTTATTCTCCTCCCCTTGTTCCCTGTACCCAATAGTGTGTCTTTTGGGACGGACTAGTAGGAGGTGGGCCAAGACATG
>NW_015172585.1:642366-642513 GCF_001447785.1 Gekko japonicus
CTCTGGGACTGCAGCCAGAGTCTTTCCACGTGTGTCTGCCGGTTCAGTCACATGATTCCCATTTCCTTAGATTAAATCCCCATTTTCTTATAGTTCCCTTATTTTTCCATTTGGAAGCTTCATCTCTTCAGACAGGTAAAGTATTTC
>NW_015172585.1:642815-685887 GCF_001447785.1 Gekko japonicus
TCTCTACACCCCCTCCACGACCTCTATATTCGCTGACTCTTATCTTTGGCTACCTTGCCATCCACCCTACCCCAAGGCTTTGGGACTGCAACCAGAGTCTTTCCACGTGTGTCTGCCGGTTCAGTCACATGATTCCCATTTCCTTAGATTAAATCCCCATTTTCTTATAGTTCCCTTATTTTTCCATTTGGAAGCTTCATCTCTTCAGACAGGTAAAGTATTTCCCACCAATGATATCCTGCTAATGCGGATGTGCTATCCATCTCTCTTTATTTTACCTAGAAGGTGTGTCATTGTATGTGCGTATGTGTATTGTTTGAATGTCTAAAAGAATACAGTAAAGACATCATTTTAAACTGACTTCAGCATTTGTGTATATTACTGGTATCTCCTGGAAAAGGTGGGACCTCTGTATACATTGGTGATTGCTCCCTATTGCTGATTGCCATTCTATAAATCATAAATCCCCAATATTGATAAGAACACAAAACAATCAGGCTTACAATATTGCAGAGCTGGAAAAAGTGCAGACATATTAACCAAGACAATTAAAGGGTCAGAGTATCTTTCCAAGGAGAAAAGGCTAAAGAATCAGTGACTAGATGGACCAGTGATCTGATTCAGCAAGGCACCTCTTATGTTCTTAACATTCTGCCCACTGGTACAGCAGCCTGAAAACAGCTCTGGTATCTCGGCTAGTTTGTTCATTTGTTTGTTTGTTTGTTTGTTTGTTTGTTTGTTTGTTCGTTCATTCATTCATTCATTCTTTCAGATGTTTATACCAAGCTTAATCTCAATGGGAACTCAAAATAACTTACAACATCATTCTCACTCTCTTCCATTTTATCATCACAACAACATTATTGGAGTTTGGGTGGAGAGTGACTGGCCCAAAGACAACCAGTGAACTTCAGTGGCAGAGCAAGGATTCAAACTTGTGTTTCTCAGATCATAATCTGACTAACCACTATGCTAGGTAGGGACTAAATCAATTAGCACTGTCAACTCATATAGTACTAATAACTTCAGGAAGGATAGGCACTTAGATTAGGTCAGGCCACTTCCCCTTGCCTAGCAGCAGTGAGATGAAAGTGAGTGAAGGAGGCTCTTTCCACACAGGATCCCTTGGCATCTGCAAGTCATGTTTCTTGCTTCAGAATAAGCCCCAGTTACTTCAGTGGGACTTCCACCTGAATAAACATCCTTAGGAGCAGTTTTTTTTAATCTAAGCAAATCTAAGAAATGCTAGGGATAGTGATCAAGTTATCGAGAATATTTGATGAAACCTTAAAATCAGTAATTGATATTTGATTGACCTGCATATATTAGAATTTTTTATGCCTGTGCGAAAGGCGGGGGAGAGCTGTAAGACCTTTTGCAAAGAAGCACCAGCCTAACCTCCTCATGGTGCTTTTTTCTTTTTTAAGAAAATTCATCTACCAGTAGGTTTTTAAGTTGCTGGACTGTCAGAAGTCTCCTTCAAAGGGCTGAATACCAGCACCTCCTGAACTAACAACAGGCCATGTTTTACTAGTAGTGATGAAACATCTTCTATAAACACTCCCTACCTGACCAGCCATCCTTTTCCCAGTATTGATTCACTGCTGAAATATTTGTGTCGCCGGAGTTCAAGTAGATGAAAACGAACCTTCTGCCGCTCGGACTTGTACCAACGCCACGAAAAGCAGTGTGCACTTCGGCAGTTAGTGAATTAAATAAGCAAAAGCGTCCTAATGGTCTCCGTGAGACCGGCATGGCTGACCTTAGCAAAAGGGAATGATAATAAAATGAAGAATACAAACAAAAGATGGAACAGTGTGCCTTTTTAATGGTTCATCTCCCCATGGCATGCTGGGACTTAATGTTACATGTTATGGCTGTCAGACCCCGACAAGGCATGTACCTAATGTTAGTCATAAAATATTCTTGTTGCCAACATAGCAAGACTGATGGCTAGAGATCCCATGGTGCCATAGTGTGCTAAACAGTGTATGTTGGGGGCACACAGACCAGTGGAGATGGCTGTTTTGTTTCTAGGAGTCATAGGTCTACTAGCCAGGTTCATTTTCCCCTTAGGTTTCAGATGTGGACCTACTATCAGCTCACAGATGTTGTGAGTAGAACAGTATGCATATATTTATGTCCATTTTCCCTCTGCCTTTCTACCCAACAAGCTCCTTAGATGGCTTATAGATAGGTGGTGGACATTAAACCATCTCAGCCTCCCCTGCCGTTGGTACCCACCCAGTGCCTCCTAGACACTATTTATAATCTATGGAGCACTATTTTAGGCACCTCCCACCATCTGATTAAAAACAGTTATAAATCAGGCCATCTACCATCGCCTGTTAAAATGTCACAGGAGACATTGGATTACTTGTGTTTAACGCCATCTTGTTCTAATCGTTTAATTGTTTAAATGTTTTAATATCTTTTTTTAATTGTTTTTATTATGTTGTGAGTCGCCCTGAGCCCATAGGTGGGGTAGGGTGGGATGTAAATGAAATAAATAAATAACATTTACAGTCTAGACCCCGGATCCTCACTTGCCGTTACATCCTTGCTCCCCAAGTTCCATATGCAAGCTGAGTGGGGAGGGTTTGGCATCGTTTGGAAATGTTACTATCCCCACTTATTACAAAATGCTGACTTCAAAGACTAGGAAAGGACTACAGGCGAAAGCTAGAAAATGACAGCAAAAAAAAATATGACAGTTCAAAGACCACCAAAAGAAAAAGAGAAGAACTTGTTCCATTTAATCTGCTGTTCCTTTTCATTTAGTGTGTGTGTTTTATGTGGCTCTAGTAGACCTTGGATTTCCCCACACACCCCGTCCTAGAGATCTGGAGGCAGACAATTTATGGACCCCAAACATGGGATATCTGAATTTCAAGACCCTGAAATCATTTGGAAGACTGACAAAATCTGTGCGCCAAGACTTTGAAATATGGACCAAGGACCTGGGAAACAAGTGAACAAAAGTCAAATAATGTACCTATTTCAAACAAGGATGGGAGCTCGAGGTGTTTTGTCTGGATGGAAGAAAATGTTGGCAAGACAATACTTGGCAGACCTTATAGTTTGATAGTTTGAATTTAGCTGCATGAGGAAAAGAACAGCTCTTGGAGTCTGCATTGCAAGAGAAGCAGGGGCTTGCAGGCAAGGTTGTAGCCATGATGATGCACAAAAGGGCGGGGCCCCACAATCATTTGTCATGCCCCTCCAATCAGCACTAGGGGTTGTTGTGAAATCTGTCACAAGTCTTCTGCCAATGAGAGAGGGCATTTCATTTCCTCCTCCCGCCTCCTTCCCAGGTTTTGCCAATGAGAGACATATTCTCCTTCTTTCCTCCCACCTCCCTCCCAGGCTTTGCCAATGAGAGAAAGAGTCTTTCCCCCCCTCTCCCTCCCGAACTTTCCCTTTGCACTTTGCTTCCTGCACAGAGTAGTAGATCCGGCTGTGCACCTTGGCTTGGTAGCTTGTGCCAGTCATGGATTCCTCTGGTCTGTAGCACCGTAGCACATCAAGGTAGAAGCTTTTGTTCTTGGCTCTGTTTTAGCCCCAGGAAAGGCGTGTTCAAAGGCGGATGGGATCAGAGGGAGTGGGTGGCAGCAGCAGCCTCTGTATTCTGCCTTTCACACGTGGACTCATGACCATTTTACAGCGTGTGTGGGTGGACATGCAGTTCTTTCGGCCCTTGAAAACACTTGGAGTGGGGGAAAAAAGAAAGAGTTCTGCAACACAAGCCCACAGTGGATCTGGGCCGCACAGCTTTTTAAAATCACTGTAAAATGGTGATAATGAATTGGTGCTGGCAACAATTATGCCTTCTCTTTTAACTGGGCTATAGGGGTGTGTGTGTCAATCTCTGTATCTGAAGCAAGAAAGCTGCCCTTCCCCTGTATGCCAGGCAGGCTGTGGCTGTGAAAGAAAAGTTTATTTGGACTAGGCTTGCCAAATCCCCCCGGGGGGCAGGGGAACCCCCGCCCCAGAGGCCCGTTCCTCGCTGGCAGCGGATCGGGCCCTGGGGAGAACCCCACCCCCAAAGTACGTGATGTGCACGTCACCCGGAAGTGACGCGACCATGCTGGGGGCGGGGCCACAGTCATCCGAGGGAAAACTCTATGGTTTTCCCTTGGATGGTCTTGGCCCCGCCCCAGTGTGCCCAGCGTGATCACGTCACTTCCGGGTGACGTGGGTGCGTGCGTGCTTTCCAGGAAAGAGCCAGGAGTCCCCCGCTCCAGCAAAAGGTAATACTTGGCAACCCTAATTTGGACATACTCACTTGGTTTGCTGACACCATGTTTGGAAATTCCTGGAGATTTGGGGGATGGAGCCTGGGGAAGGTGGGGGGGGGACATTAATCAGGTATAATATCATAGAGTCTGTCCTCTGAAGTAGCCATTTTCCCCAAGGAAAGTGATGTCTCTAGTCTGGTGATCACTTGTAATTCTGGGAGGTCTCCAGGCCCCACGTGGATGTTGGCAACAATATTGCATTCCAGCCTCAGTACCTATAGCTATTCTTAAGTCATCCTAAAGCAAGTTATGTGGCGCCAGACCAGAGCAGGCTTTTAGGAGGTTCAATGGAAAATGGTGTTGTGAATCAAATGGGGCCATCCATCCAGGAAAATACACACTGTTCTGTGAGTTCTGTTAGCAAAGCCTCATATAATGCTCAGAGGAAGAAACAGACATTTTTATGGAGATACATCGATGGGCTGGGGGGATTCTCATTTGGCACACTGCAATCCAGGAAAGCAGGATTTTCAGGCTTCTACAAGGTAAATAAAGGAAGGGGATATTTGGTTTCAAACAAAATGGATTACCATTGAACCTTCTTTGTAGTATGACCCCTTGTAGAGACTTTGCACTACATCATAGCTCATTCATAACAAAGTAAATAAATAATAATGTACTCACCACCACTGTACTCCTTTCCCCACCCCCAATAAGAATTTTCTGGCTATGGGCCTGCTTGCAGGGCATTGGTTCCCACACAGACCTTGGGATAAGAAAGGCCATGCTATCTTTTTCCAGGTCAAGAAATATTTCAAATGTGTGTCTTCTCCTTTTACTGCACATACAGAGAGTTCCCTGGTGGTACAATCTCTGCTTCTCCAGAACTCCATGTTACATTAAAACAATGAACAAGTCGGGGAACTTCTGAGGGAAAACATATTTTTAGTAAAGGTTTAAAATACTGTTTGCATACCTGTATCAATGCAGCAGTATTTCTGCATGCTATTGAAGGTGACATCTGCAAAGAAGTTCAGCTGCATGAGCTACAGCTAGTGGTAATATAACATCTGTGCAGAAGAAATGCCTCTCAAAAATTACCTCAATAATCCCGATAATATACTTGTAACATAGGTTGGCATAATTACCTTAGAGCGGAGAGACACAGTATCTTCTATACACAGCTTGTGACCAATATTCCCTCTAAGCTGTGGAGTCTTGTGAGCAAAAATTCTACTTTGCGAGCTACTGGCATTAAAGTTGTGAGCGAGCGATTTGGCTGCTGCATAAACTAGCTTGCTTTGGAGCCATCCTTCCTGAGCAAAGACAAAAGCCTGTGAGCTGGAGGCTAAAAAACTGTGAGTTGGCTCACACTGACTCAGCTTAGAGGGAACACTGCTTGTGACCCATTAATACAAAAGAAACCTAACACCTATGTACAGCTTCCTGACTTTCTTAAAGGCTCCGCCACCACTCTCTCTCCCTTAAGCTTTCTCTAGTGTTACCAACCTTCAGGCAGGTTCAGGAGTAGGATGACTAACCTCCAGGCAGCACTTGAAGGTCTCCTGCTGTTACAATTGATCTCCAGATGATCAAGATCAGTTCCTCTGGGGAAAATGGGTGGTTTGGAGAGTGGTCTCCATGGCATTATACTCCAATGAGGTCCCTTCCCTCCTCAAACCCCTCCTTCCCAGGCTCCACCCCCAAGATCTCCAGGTATTTCCCGACCCTGAGCTGGCAACCCTAGCCAGAAGTTCTACAATTACCATTGAGCTCCAGACTACAGAGATAGGCTCCTCTAAAGGTTCAAAGGGTGGACTCTATGACATCACCTTCCTGCCTGTCCCCTTCCCTCCAGACACCATGCCCAAATCTCCAGGAAATTCCGAATCTGCTGTGGGCCATGCTACCTGCCAACTGCCAGCTTCCTGTTTTCCTTAAGCTTCATACCAACCGTCTGCTGTTATTTTATGCTGCTTGCCTGAGACTGTAAGAACTGGAGTAAAGACAGTGTTAAGCATCTGACAGGGCCATGATAAATGGGAGATGGTGTTTCAGGCTTAGTAAACCAAAAATTGTGCAGACCTCCCTCATCCTACACACTGATTCCCTGAAGTGTCTGGCTTTAAAGTTGCAAGTTGATAACAGTTCCACCCTAAGAACACTTCCCAGGGAGTAAGCCCCTTTGAACAGACCTGAAAAGGAATCTAAACAAGCCTGCTGTCCGGGATCAGGGCAAGTGGTGGAGCAACCAGGGCGGGTGGTGCCACCACAGCTGGACAGAACAGGCCCACACCTGGACTCACCTGTGCTGACAACCCCCAGGGTTGGGAAAGGGGCTGGGAAGGCAGGCATAGCTGTAGATGGGTCTGACGCTGGACTTCCCAGGAGCCCATCTCCACCAGGTCTGGAGCAGAAAAGCCATAGGCACTCACCTGGGGCACTGGTGGGGCAGCCCCATAGTCAGAAAATATTTGGGAGGCACATGACCTGATGTATTTACGTCACTTTCAACATCACTTCCGAAACTCATAGTCCCACCTTACCACTCCATTTACTCTTGAGGAACTCGTCCAACTCCCTGTCCTCCTGTTCCACCACTATCATGCTGCTCAAGATGAGAAGAAAGGAAAGGACTCAGGACAGATTGGGTGGGGCTGATGCCAGCCAGTCAACCACCACTGAGCTGTTCACTCACTCTCACTCACTCACCCTTGCAGGCAGGTTGCCGGTGGAGACAGCAAGCCACATGGCCCACTACTTGTGGCTACAAGCCTGTGGGGGGGGCAGGTGTCATTGGGAAGCATCGTTGTCCACAAGACAGGGGGAGCAGGCAGCAGAGAGCTGGACCGTGATGCCACAGCCACCATGGCCCAGCTCTAGGAACAATACATTGGCGGCAGCAGAGGAGGAGGCCTCAGGAACAGGGAGCAGATGAGAGCTGGGAATATCTCATCCAATGCTCCCTGCAGCCAGGTGGGAATAGCTGAGGGTGGGGCAGGCATGGAAGACACTCAGGGATAGGTGGTGGTGGGTGGCACCTGAGACGAGCCAGGAGGCTCTGAGCCATCCCCCACAGTGCCAGGAGGAAGGACAGGAGAAGTAGCCATTCACCGGGGGAGGGGGCAGGTCAACAGTTGAAGGGAGGAAATAAAATGGGGCTCCTCCTAACAGGCCAAGGAGGAAGAGGGCCACTGAGTCCAGGTCATAGAGGGGACCAGATGGCTGAGAGGGGGAACAGCAGGGTGAAATAGAACCCCCTTCCCTCTCTGTGGCCTTGAGGAAGCCCTTTCGGAGGCACCACAGTGGAGGGTGCCCCCCCCAGGGGGCAGGCAGGGCATGACACCTGCTTAGGATTGTTCTCTAAATCTGCCTGCAAGATGCGTTTGAGGTGTAATTCTTGTACAATACCTAGAGATTTTAGGGAGAATAATGGATATGACTCAGATATTAGTAACTGCATCTTTGTAGGTTATATCTCTCTGAAGGTTAAGCAGAGATACCTAAACAAAACAAAACAGAAGCTCTGTTCATAGCAGAGCTAAATTATGAGTGCGACTTTTCCAAACAAGTTTGACTTTGGCTGTATGTGCTTCCTTCTAACCAATCATAAAGAATGAAGACCAGCTCCCCTTCAGGTGTGACATATACACAAAGAAGCATTTTGTGTGGACATAGCAGGAGAAAAACATTGAGAAAATGTATCTTTGTAACATCCATAGTAGTTGATACCTATTTGAACACTGTGTTTAGATGAACGATTGTACAAATAATGATACTACAAGGATGCAGTTGTTTAAAAAGGGTGGTTAAAGTAGCTGTCATTTAATTCTAACTACTGTTCCTTTCAAGAAATCCTATGCAATGTTGTGTAAGGTCAGTAAGTCAGCACGGGACCACCCTGCTTGGGGGGAGGGATATGCTCTTGACATAGAGTTGTGCTGAATCCCTCAGCTGAGAAATGTCATCCAACACCTTTTGCATCTCTGGTGACTCATAAACAGGAAGCTCGGTTCTGTCCATGACACTGTAGCCTGTTCATATCCTATATCTTATTAGGAAAGGGACAAGCGAGAGAGAGACAGAGAGAGAAAACAAGAAATACTATCCTTCCCCCTAAAAAAAGAAATGCATAGAACTTAGCAGGACATTTAAAGCAGCTGCCCTCCGCTTTCAATGCCAAAGTAAATATTACCAAATTAGTAAGCAACACTGAACAACTTAAGTGCTAAGCGCAAATTTATCAACTGGAATAAAATGGTGGCGTAGACAAGGAGCCAGTAATGGTATAGTTCATCTTTTGTAAGTAGGTGTTTTTGTTGGCTGGTTGCTGGGGAGTGACATGGGAACAGTTACAGAAAAAGAAAGATCTCCTGTTACACCCAAGATGAGGAGTGTGTGTGTCACAGAACCCAAGCAAATACATCTGTGAAGAAATGCATTTTTTCTTTGGAGGTTTGAAATAAGCAAAACCTTCACTCAGAGTTTTAAAGTCCCCCCCCCCCCCCATCTTTGGGCAGAGAACAGACAAAAAGGGGGGAAGTCAGTTCAACTGCTTTACAGAGTTACCACAGTCCACCTTCATACAAATGCTAATCGGTCTAGACAATGGGATGCTCAAGCTCCCCCCCCCCTTTTAAGCAAGATTTGGAGGTGTTAAATACTAGCAAGACTTCAAGAAGGAAATTCTGGAGACTTCAGGAAAAGCTTCTTTGATCTGGCCTGACCTGGTCAGTGGGTGGGAAAGAGGTGATAAAACTCAGGGGAGCAAGGAGGAAGCTCTCTTTTGTGCTGAGTCTATCAGAGTAGACCAAACTCTTAACTGAGGTTTGGAGGAGGTGGTCCTTAGCCATGTGCTGGCCTGGAGGAAACGTCAGGTAATGGTAACTCTGTAGATATTTGTAACTTCCTAAACTAAGGCACCTGTCCTATATTTTAACATCTGATAGGGCATGTATAGAGAGAGGGACAGAGGAATTGTGTTTTACCCATTTCTTTTGGAATCCCTTGCTCAATCCGGTGCTGTGCTAAAAGTATGCTTGTGATTTTTTTAAAAAATAAATACTTTATAACTTTGGATGCTGGTAGAAGTTCTCTATACCACATAGACCTCCCCCATCACAGACACGTTATTTTAAAAGGAGTGCCAGGGGGAAGGCAGTCAGTTGGCAAGTAGGTATTCCTCCAGGGGCACACAAGGAAGTAAATGGTCCCTGTGATGACCAGGCGCTGGGCACTGTGAGACACAGAGGCAAGGCTCAGAACTTGGAAGGGAAACTGTGAGTCCTGACCCTCTCAGTGGGCAATTCCTTACAAAGGTCAGGTGGTGGCAGTGATTACCTGAGAGAGAAAGAAAAGTCTCTCCAGGTGTTGGGAAAACCTTGGAGGGCACGTTGAAACCAGGGCCTGCAGGCCAGAGCAGGCCCATTCCATCACAACATCCTAACACATATTCACGCAGCAAAAATCTTCCCTTTTGCTAAGAATCTGGCTATTGATGCTGTAATGTATTCAGATGCTGCCATGAATGCATTAGATGTACTGTAAAACACCTCATTAGGAAGCTATGTAAAGCTTCATTTTGGACAAGGATTCTAGTCCAAGAAAACCGTGTCCAATCACGTTCAAATGTCTATAAGCAGGAACGACATTGATTGGACCTTATACGCTCAACCGCATTGGTTGATATCTGTATAGTAGGTTTGGCTACATTAGCCGGAAATGTTTAAATACCGAGCAGCTACAATGGACAAGCTGTTCGGGCTATCAAATGTTGTACCGTGTTGGAGAAGTGTTCGTGTCAAAGATGTGTGCCTAACACATATTCACGCAGCAAAAATCTCCCCTTTTGCTAAGAATCTGGCTACTGATGCAATGTCAAAGATGTGTCCTCTAACAAAAATACAAACCCCATCTCCTCTTCTTTAATAGGTTTAATGTAAACCATGTAAGTAAGCCTTGACCTAGATGTCCCAAGGTCACCCCAGTTTCATCAGATCTCAGAAGCAGGATTGGCCCCGGTTAGTACTGGGATGGGACACCACCAAAGAAAGTCCCAGGACTATTATAAAGAGGCAGTCAATGGCAAACCACCTCTGTTTGTCTCTTGCCTTGGAAACCCTATGGGGTCTCTGTAAGTCGGCTGTAGCTTGATGGCACGTCACGCATTCACACTCGCGCACGTGGGTTGCCAGCCCCCAGGTGGTGGCTGGAGATCTCCTGGGATTGCAACTGATCTCCAGGTGACAGAGATCAGCTTACCTGGAGAAAATGGCCACTTTGGAAGGTGGACTCTATGGCAATATACCCCACTGAAGTCCTTCCTCTCCCCAAACCTCACCCCCAAAATCTCCAGGTATTTCTCAACCTAGAGCTGGCAATCCTAACACACACAAACATAAGTAATTGGACTATAGAAATTAAATATTCTCCATACATATTTAGAAATGATCAGTATTCTGTACCCCACTGTGTGCTTTGTATAAGCTGCGTGAGCCAAGGACAAGGAGAGGCAGAGAGGAGAGAAGGATTAAGCAGATAATCTTATGGGCATCTTCTGACCAGAAAAATTAAAAGATTTTCCTACTGAAAATAATCATAATGTGAATTTCTTTGCATGGTGTTTCTGCTCTCTGCCAGTCATTACACTGAGTGATCTAGAGAAGGCTTTCTGAAGTTATATAGACAGAAATGAGTCTTCTTTGGGATTTTGTTCTCTGTTTTAGTTCAGTGTCTATCTGCCAGGAGACGATCAAAGTTTCTGCTTGCAAGCTTTGAAGGCAGATGTTGCAGATGGGGGGTAATATAAGAGGCAGTGGACCTGCAGCAGACAGGGAAAAAAATGTTTTGCTTGTACTCTCTGGAAGGCAAGTGGTGGGGGAACAAGGGTAGGGGCTTGGTAGGGTTGCCATCCCCAGGTTGGGAAATTCCTGGAGATTTGGGTTTGGAGCCTGGGAAGGGCAGGGACCTCAACAAGGTACAGTGCCATGCAGTCCATCCTCCAAAGCAGCTGTTTCCTCCAGGGAAACTGATCTCTGGTCTCTGGAGATAATTGTAATTTCAGGAGATCTCCAGGCTCCACCTGGAAGCTGGCAACCCCAGGGCTTTGGCATGTTACATTCCAATAAGTGCACTAGACAGCATCCTTGCAAGAACAGTGGGGCTGTGGCTCTGTGGAACAGCCTCTGCTTTGCTTGTAGAAGGTCTCAGGTTCAATCCCCGGCACCTCCAATTAAAAGGACCAGGCCATAGGTGATGTGAAAGACCTCTCCTTGAAATCCTGGATAGCTGCTGCCAGTCTGAGTAGACAATACTGACTGTGATGGAGCAAATGGTCTTATTCAGTTATAAGGCAGCTTCATGTGTTCATGTGTTGCTGGTATCTTCTGGAAGGCAAGCAGGCAACTGCCGCAGAATGCATCCCCTCACAGTAACTGATAGCTAAACTACAGAAGGTCTGAGTGATTAATGATGTCGAAGAATCTGAAAGCCAGGAGGATCAGATTTTTGAGATTTAATCTCTCTCTCTCTCTCTCTCTCTCTCTCTCTCTCACACACACACACACACACACACACACACACACACACACACAGAAACACACGCTACTATTAGCTCCTTTAAGGAAAAGACAAAGAATCTCTCATTTATGTGGGGTCAGTTTTTAGCCTATGGCACAGCTTGTTCGGATGCTTAAAGCATTTTTCTTGCCCCATGTTCCGTCCCATTTTTTGTTAAAAATGAGAACTCACTTCTCCATTTGTCAGTCCTGGTGAAAGAGGTAAAGCTTCCACGCCTCTGTTGCTGTGGCTTCTTCCGACTGCTCTGCAAGAGGGGATGCCTCTATCTGGTTAAAATTTGGCAGGCATAATTATGTGGCAGATGATTAAGATGCCTGAGAATTTCTTCCAAATTGGACAGAATTCCCCTCCCCCCCAAATTGCAACTAGACACCAGTGCTGAAACCAATGAAAATCAATGTAAAAACCAAAAACAAATGAGGTGAAAACAAAAATGGCAAGCATTAACAGGGATAATAGCATGCAAAAGAAAACAATTGCACACTTCTCTAAAACAATACTGTTTTAAAATTCCACAAATCAATCTCCATACATAGACTGCTGGACAGAATTCTGACTTTCTTTGAGAAGCGTCCCACATTTTATTTATGTGTTTGTTTACTTGTTTTGGTGCTTTTCCTGGATGGGATTGTGCCTCATCTGGAAGGCAGGAAGGCCCCCAAGATGGCAAGCAACAAAGCTAAAGATTTATCATAATAAAATATAAACTATTTACCAAAAACATCAAGTACACTAAAACAGCAGTCTCTGTCCGAGTTCCAGTCAATTCAGCAATCGTGAAACAAACAAAAAAAGTCTTTAACTTACTCCAGAAGACTGTTGAGACAAATAATAATGTAAGAAGGGCTCTGCTTGATCAGGCCAGTGGGCCATCTAGTCCACTATCCTGTTTACCACAGTAGCCAAACCAGTTGCCCTAGAGGGCCAGCAGAGAGGCTGAGACCTCCCCCTGATATCTCCTCCTAGCACTGGCATTCAGAAGTTTACCACATCTGAATGTGGAGATTCCCTTAATTTCCCTTTACTAGAGGCCAATGATGGACCCATACTCCATGAATTTGTCCAATATCATATTAAAATAATTCATGCTATTGCCATCACTACATCCACTAGATTATCAGTCCAAAAAGCTGGAAAACCTAGACCGATTTCCCACAAGCTGCTGCTCCGCGCTCGCTCTTCCCTTTGCCCTGATAGTACGTGTCAATTTCACGGCCACATTTTGCCCCGCAGCTTCGCCCAATTTCCCCTGCGTCTACTTAATCCTGTTTTTTGAGGTTTTTAAAAACGTTGCTTTAAAAACGCTGTGCAGTTTTTTAAAAACGTTGCTGCTACCACAGTACAAGGACCTTCACTAGCATGACTGAACGTAATATGTGGAAGTCCTTTTGTGACTCATGCAGCAGCCATTTTGTGGCTGTGCCCACCACCAATGCTCCCTCTAAACTGTGGAGTCTTGTGAGCAAAAAATCTGCTTTGAGAGCTACTGGCATTAAAGTTGTGAGTGAGTGATTTGGCTACTGCATAAATTAGTTTGCTCTGGAGCCATCCGTTCGTTCAGCTATATTAGAGGCTTATTGCTGACTTTTCCCATAGATTGCTCCTTCTTTGCAATCAGGGCCACTGATGTTTTTGACATTGCTCTGCCTTCCCCTCCAAACTGCTGCTGGTTTGCCCACCACCACCACCGGGGGACGGGTCCCTGGCGCGTGCGAGCTGCCTTTCCAAACCGGCCTGGGAAATGCGGCAATGGCGAGGGGGGGAGCCGCAGGGGGGACATTTCAGAAGTCTTGGGGCAGGAGGAGCGGCGGCAGCAGGCGAGGGACCCCTCCGCTTCGGCCGGATCCCGCCTTCCTACGCCGATTGAAGTGACAGCGACGACAGCCTCAGCTTCCCACCCCTTTCCCCTTCCTGCCAGTCTTGCATAGCGGGAGCAGCAACGGCAGCCGCTGTCATCCCGCCATGTGCCCCCAAGCAAGATTCCCCTTTGCTCTGTCTCTTCCTCAGGGCCTCTGCGCTTCAGACGCCGCTGCAACAATTCCCCCAGCCAGGGACTAACGGGGCGGTGGGCGCCGCTAGCCTCCCCGCTTGCTCTCCCACAACAACGGCTCCTGCCCCAGGAGTGTTACCGGCGGCGCTTCGTGGTGGCGGTGGCTGAGGTGGTGCTGCCGGCTTAGACTGTTGAGACAAATAATAATGTAAGAAGGGCTCTGCTTGATCAGGCCAGTGGGCCATCTAGTCCACTATCCTGTTTACCACAGTAGCCAAACCAGTTGCCCTAGAGGGCCAGCAGAGAGGCTGAGACCTCCCCCTGATATCTCCTCCTAGCACTGGCATTCAGAAGTTTACCACATCTGAATGTGGAGATTCCCTTAATTTCCCTTTACTAGAGGCCAATGATGGACCCATACTCCATGAATTTGTCCAATATCATATTAAAATAATTCATGCTATTGCCATCACTACATCCACTAGATTATCAGTCCAAAAAGCTGGAAAACCTAGACCGATTTCCCACAAGCTGCTGCTCCGCGCTCGCTCTTCCCTTTGCCCCGATAGTACGTGTCAATTTCACGGCCACATTTTGCCCCGCAGCTTCGCCCAATTTCCCCTGCGTCTACTTAATCCTGTTTTTTGAGGTTTTTAAAAACGTTGCTTTAAAAACGCTGTGCAGTTTTTTAAAAACGTTGCTGCTACCACAGTACAAGGACCTTCACTAGCATGACTGAACGTAATATGTGGAAGTCCTTTTGTGACTCATGCAGCAGCCATTTTGTGGCTGTGCCCACCACCAATGCTCCCTCTAAGCTGTGGAGTCTTGTGAGCAAAAATTCTGCTTTGAGAGCTACTGGCATTAAAGTTGTGAGTGAGTGATTTGGCTACTGCATAAATTAGTTTGCTCTGGAGCCCTCCTTCCTGAGCTAAGACAAAAATCTGTGAGCCGGAGGCTAAAAAACTGTGAGCTAGCTCACAGTAACTCAGCTTAGAGGGAACACTGGCCACCACTCTGTGTCAGAATTGCAAAGGTACCCACAAGCTTGAAAAGTTTAGGGACCACTGGTCTAGACTGTTCCCTAATATGGTGCTGCCTCTGCAAACCCGAGATCTCTTTTCTTGAAAATGCTGTCTGAAATCTCTATTCACTAGGGTTGCCCATAACCTGGAAAAATAATGTCCTCTCTCTTTAATAGAGGCTCAATGGGTTGCTCTTTACCAGGTGATTCCATTTACCTCCATGCCATAAAAAGCTTTAACTGCCCATTTCTGCACATTAAGCCCCTAATAATGCACCAGGACATTTTTCCTCCAGGCTGTTGGCAAGTCTACCACTTACACCCGACTTTAGAGCAAGACAAGGCAGTCATGGGTAGGTAGCAATGTGAAAGTGCCCCAAGATTCAGCCCTGCATCTCATCAAATGTTTATCCAGTAGACCCTTTCAATGTTCCCTCTAAGCTGTGGGGTCTTGTGTGCAAAACTTCTACTTTGTGAGCAACTGGCATTAAAGCTGTGAGCCAGCGATTTGGCTACTGCATAAATTAGTTTGCTCTGGAGCCGTCCTTCCTGAGCTAAGACAAAAATCTGTGAGCTGGAGGCTAAAAAACTGTGAGTTAGATCACAGTAACTCAGCTTAGAGCCCTGTAGACCCTTTGTATGTTGATGTGGCGCCTAGTGATGAACCTGCGTTCAATGGGCCTGCCTTCCGTCTTTCAAGAGCTACATTTTAATACTATCTGACAGAAGGTGTAGGTCGGGGTCCCCAGCAGGTTGTCCATAGAGGCTATGGTGATGCCTGGCGACACCTTTCCCAGCACCCACCAAGTGTTTTTAGGAAATGAGTGGGGCCAAGTGGGGCTTTTTGCCCAGCAGGGTTTCTGATTGGCCACTGGAGATCTGATTGGCTGTGCGAATTTTCTAAAAATTGCTTGGGCAGCACAGTAGGGTTGCCAGCCTCCAGGTGGACCCTGGAGATCTCCAGCTTTTACAATGGATCTCCAGCCAACAGAGATCAGCTCCCCTGGAGAAAATGGCTGCTTTGGAGGGTGGACTCTATGGCATTATATCTTGCTGAGAGGCCCCTCCCCTCCCCAAAACCCGCCCTCTCCTGGATCCACCCCCAAAGTCTCCAGGTATTTTCCAACCCAGACTTGGCAACCCTACAACACAAGGATCCTCACCGTGTTATTGAAGATAAGCGATGTGTGTGCAAGAAAACGTGTGTGAGTATATCCATTTTGAAAGACATTCTGTTAAACAGCTTCTGCCTGAAATGTTGAAGAATTGCTATTAGAGTTATGCATCACCCCACTCCTTGATATTTTGTGGGACTCTGCCACCCGCAGCAGCCATTTTGTGGTCATGTCCACCACCTTGTGTCAGAATTCCAAAGGTGCTTGCAGGCTGGAAAAGGCTGGGGACCCCTGGTGTAGGTTAAAACCATGCTTGATTGCAGCTTTCCATAATCCTGTTCCCAGAAAGTCAGTGCTGCTCCTAAACACACATACGGCACAGTAGAAGCCTTCTGTGGGGCGCGAATGTGAACAACGGAACCTTTAAAAAGGTGTCCAAACACCTTTTCTCATAAGTTTTGCCAAAATGCCAAACAGAAGGAGATAAAGTCACAGGGCAATGTCTAACGGTTCCAGAATACAGACTTGTGTTTTGCTCCATTAAAGTTAATGCCTACTGTATGTAACTCAGAAGTGAGAAAAAGCTCCCTACAGCTTGGGGAAGGCTCAGAGGCAATATTTTACATCTATGGCAAACTCCTTGGGAAGTGTGCCGTTATAGTGAAAGGATGGGATTTCTTAGGCTTTTCTTTCTAGATGTGACCTCAGATGAGAAGTCTTTGAGCCTGCACAAATGTTGGTTTGGATCCAAGCCAATAAAATTACCTGTCGGCGTTAGACCTTCTGCGCAGCCTCGTCTTCATGATGCTTAACCTTTTCCATTAGGGAAACCGCCTGGGGTTGAACAGATTAATCTTTTTCTCCTTCTGTGTGCCACCCTCAAATAAGATTAAGGCTGTGTGCAGCAGTTTTAAAAATGCTGGAAAGATCTGAGCAAGAGGTACAAGAATGCCTCTATGTTGTAGGGGTGGGTGTAGAGAGTCATACTTTAGAAGGCTCTGAGAAGTAAACGATTCTGTGCCTTTAGTAAACTGGCATATCAGGGGAAAGCCTATGCTAAACCCATCCTCTCGGATGGGATCTCAGTGGAATGCAATCTTGAAAAGGATGTATCCTGGTCTTCCATGGAACCAGTGTGAAGGCTTATCCATGGGGGGGTTGCTTCCTCTTCATGCATCCCACAAATCTGGATTTTCAGAAGAAGTCCCTAAAATTGTTTTTCTTACATTTATCCGTGTTTATCTTCTTTATCAAAGCAAAGTGGATCCTGCGTGCCTTTCAATAATGGGAAGCATATGGGAAGGGGCCGTTGTTGCGTTATGAGTTGACAAGAGCAAAAATTCTTGAATGATTCTTCCCAAATCCATTTGATCTTGCAGAATCCACAACATTGCCCTTGAACCCCTTTGCATCGGCAGAGAGAAAGATGTGTTTCCAAGTCGCTCCTCATTTGCTCTAAAATAAGAGAGGCTGTGGAAAGAAAGCTGTGACAGAAATATTGTGTGCCCTTGAAACTGATTTCAGATAATTTGTTTTCCGAGGCATGTCATGTGAAAGGCATGCCCTGCCAAGAGACCCTTTCTTTGTCCAAGTCACACTCTCATATGGACTCCAACAACTAAATGTGGCAACAGAATCGGGAGTTTGACACATCTGGATCTATGAATGAATATTCAGGATTCGGCATTACAAATTCATCAGTGGAACAAAGTAGACGTTGGCCTCTGTTGAAAATTCTACAGTTTATTAAGCTGTGCATTGGATAGATTTGGTGGTATATCTATTCATTTTCTCTCCTGTACTCTTTTTCTAAATTTCTAAGCAATTCCAATATATTTCTATAGAACTAAATTCTGCATAAGTGTGGTAGCCATGCCTTGATGCTGAGCCTATTAGCCTCAAACCAGGAGTTCTGATGTTCTTATAGTATGCATAAGGAGGCTCTGAGTGGGCTTCTGTTCTGCAAATCTGGCCATGTGCTATACATGTGTGCAGGGGTCATTTCGTAGAAAAAGAGGTGCAGGAGCTCATTAGCATAACTTATTAGCATAACTTATTTGCATATGCCACACCCCCTGACATCACCGGAAGTGTGTCAGAAGGCAACACCCACAGCTCAGGCTCCACTGGACTGTTTTGGATTGCTAGCTATTTGGGGGGGGGGCAATCTGATGAATTAACAACCTCCAAAACACCCAATCATTATCATCCTTGCTCAGGTCTTGCAAACCAGGAGCCACGGCTTCCTTTACTGAGTCAATCCATCTGATATTGGATCTTCCTCTTTTCCTGCTGCCTTCCACTTTTCCTTATATTATTGTCTTTTCCAGTGTCTCCTGTCTTCTCATAATGGGACTAAAGTATGATAGCCTCAGATTGTTCATTTTCGCTTCTAAAAAGAGTTCAGGCTTGATTTGATCTAGAACCCCCGTATTTGTCTTTTTGGCAGTCCACATTACCTGTAAAACTCTCCTCCAGCACCATATTTCAAATGAATCAACTTTCATCAACCTTAAAGTTGTGTAATTATTCTTGGTATTCAGCTGTAATTCTGCATTGGGACTTTCTGCTTTAACCTTCAGCAGTAGTTGTTTCAAATATTCACCAGTAATGTGGTGTCGTCTGCATATCTCAAATTGTTAATGTTCCTACCACCAATTTTCACCCTACCTTCGTCAAAATCTAATCCAGCTTTCCTTATGATATGTTCTGCATACAGATTGAACAGACAGGGAGATAAAATACACCTTTGTCTGACACTTTTGCCATTGGAAAACATTCTTTTCCCATATTCTTTCCTAACAGTAGCCTTTTTTCCAGAGTACAAGTTGTGCATCAGAACAATAATCTTTTCGGGGGGACATGATAGAGGGTTATAAAATTATGCATGGGGTAGAGAGAGCTGATAAAGAGAATTTTTTCTCCCCCTCCCAAAATACTGGAACTTGAAGGCTCCCAATGAAACTGATGGGCAATAGGTTCGGGACAGACAAAAGGAAATACTACTTTATGCAGAGTGATTAAAATGTGGAATTTGCTGCTGGAGGATGTAGTGATGGCCACAGGAATAAACAGCTTTAGAAGGGGATAGATAAATTCATGGAGGATAAGTCTATCAATGGCTACTAGCCACAGTGACTGAGGGGAACCTCCACATTCAGAGGCACTAAACCTCTGTATCCCAGTGCCAGGAGGCAACATTGGGGGAAGGCCTCAGTCTCTATGCCCTGTTGTTGGCCATCCAGAGTAAATGGTTGGGCACTTTGTGAGACAAGATGATGGACTAGATGGACTATTGGTCTGATCCAGCAGGGCTCTTCTTATGTTCTCATCTTTTCTTTATTTTGTCCTGTTCAGTTAAATGTATTTCCATGTGGATCTTTCAGCATGCCTAACCATGCTTTAAATTTCCCTTTGATTTTCATTCACATTTACTAGTCACCAATCACAGCAGTCATCAGGTATTAATAATAAGCATGTATGTGGGAACCAGCTCCTGGTTTTGATATGCCTCCGAAAGGGTAAAATTCCCCTAAGGCTTCAACCCTCATATTACATGTGTTGCAGTACTCATATTGATTTTCATAAAAGTGGTGAATGTGAAGTATTGCCGTGTAACTTCCTTGAAAGCCAATAGGATTTATGCACCAAACACTGTTCATTTGTGCTGCTTAAATGCTTATGAAATAGTATCCTGCAGTACTGTTGTAAGTTGTGCCTTGTGCCATTAGAATGTCACAAAAATAAGGGCACGATATCCTAAACAACTGTTTACTTGTGTGGCTGTTCTTGGAGTCTGCTGTTATGTTATCTCAGTGGTGTAGGAGATATTGCAGTGTGGTTTCTTCTAGTGGTGTGCAGTTTTTATACTTTTGAACAAATATTTGTTTTCATTTAGTTCAATATTTCTTTCATTCATTTTTGTCCTTCTTAACGGGTTGCAATGAGAAACACAGAGTGGTCTGCAGCATCTTTGTTTTCCAACCAAATTGTGTGTAAGCCACTCAAGGACCCTTCGGGGTTCAAGCGGGATATAAATTGAATGATAAATAAATAAATATTTTCAGGCATGTTGTCTGTCCTCTCAAGGACCCCTTTGTCAAGTTCTGCAGCAGCATACATTTCTACAGTTAGCAGTATCTAATCTTTAGATCCTGGTTAGAGTGTTTGTTTGACTAGGATCTGGGAGATCCAAGTTGGAACCCCCACTCCTGGCCATGGAAGCTCACTGGCTGAACTTGGGCCAGTCACACACTCTCAGCCTAACCGGCCTCGCAGGATTGTTGTGAGGATAAAATGGAGGAAAGGAGAAAGATATAAGCTGCTTTGGGTCCTCACTGGGAAGAAAGGTGGGATATAAATGAGGCAAATAAATGGGTGTACACTACAGATAATCACAGTAACACAGAGACCACATCTCTAAGAGACTTTGGCTGTGGTCACACTGGTAGCTTGGCGCGATATGGTGCCACCTCTAATTGAACAGCTATAAAGTGTTGCAGGACATATCAGCCACACAGCACACCCTGCTGCAGGTTACCCACAGAGACATCCTGTGAACAAGCATCCACCTTATTGCAGTACTTCAGCCACGGAGTGCACTGCAAAAAAATTCCCAACACATGCGCACATAGGCAATTTTTTAAAAGAAGCCCGCCTCCCTAGCGACAGAATGGATCTGCAGGTTCAGACTGCCAAATCCATTCTGCGCATGCTCCCCCGCGTTCAGACATCCGGCCATGTGCAATGACTGTGCGGGGAACTGAAAACATCACCTGCGATGTGGTGCCTATTTAATCCAGCTCCAAGTCATCCTATGATGGCATAAGTATAGCTGGGGAACACCTGCCAAATGTGGCTGTCTGACTGCATCCATTTGATCCAGAGGGGAGGAGTGGCTGTCCATTTGATCACAGCCTTTGTGTGTGCATGTAAAGTGCCGTCAGGTCATAGCTGATTGATAGTGACCCCAGCGAAGGACTTTCCAAGCAAGTGAGAAGCAGAGGTGTTTTGCCACTGCCTTCCTCTGCAGAGTCTTCCATGGTGGTCTCCCATCCAAGCACTGAACCTGCTTAGCGTCTGTGATCTGATGAGATGGGCCTACACCATGCTGTCTTCCCTCCCTCTAACAGACTTAAGAACACATGAAAATTCCCACCCTAACATCGCTTCTCCTGGAAGATGGATTATGATTAGGAAGGAACTGAATTGGTGGTTGCTCAAATGAGGTAAGGAGCTGCGGTGGCTCAAGTGGTTAAGACGCTGAACTGCAGGCTGTGGAAAGTCAGTAGTTTAGCAGTTCGAGACCCGAGTTGCCGCATGATGGAGTGAGCTCCCATCTCTGGCCCCAGCTCCTGCCAACCTAGCAGTTCGAAAGCAAGAAATTGCAAGTAGATAAATAGGTACCACTTCGGTGGGAAGTTAACAGCGTTCCGTGCGCCTCGGCGTCTAGTCATGCTGGCCACATGACCACGGAAATGTCTTCGGACAGCGCTGGCTCTTCGGCTTTGAAACGGAGATGAGCACCGCAACCCTAGAGTCGGACTCGACTGGCTTTTGAGCAAGGGAACCTTTACCTTTACCAAATGAGGTAGAACCATGCTGGCACACATGAGAACACAAGAAGACCATCGCTGTATCAGGCCAGTGGTCTGTCTAGTCCAGCATCCTGTTCCCAACCAGATGCTGTGGAAGACACACAGCAGGGGCACTGCAGCCAAAGTCTCCTGCCACTTTCCCAGCTACTGGCATTCAGATGTCTGCTGCCTTCAAAAAGGATAGTCCCGTTCTGCTGTTATACCTAATAGCCATCGATAGGCCTATCCCCCATGAACTTGAAAGCTGTCCTGGGGCAGCAAATTCCTCTACAAAAGGATTGGCGCCACAAGAGACAAAGGTACAGAGGTGTCATAAAATATACCAACAAGCCCCGTGGCACTGGTTGTATTGTCCACTCTGATAAAGGAAGGAAGTCTTTCAGGGACTTTCGTAACTGCTTAGAGATATGAAATTTAAAAATACTTGTTGAATATTCTAGCTGCTCACTGAGTAATCTAGCTGCTCATTCAGGATGCTGTGGTTCTGCTTGCCTAGTGGTCTATCCTGTTCTGTTTGCCAAGTGGTCTAGCCAGCATGGTGTAGTGGTTAAGAGCAGCGGTCTCTAATCTGGACAACCAGGTTTGATTCCCCACTCCTCCACTTGAAGCCCCACCTAACTCACAAGGTGCATGTTGTGGAAGGGAAAGGCAATTGTAAGCTACTCAGAGACTCCTTAGGATAGAGAAAAATTGGATATAAAAACCAACACTTCTTCTTCTTCCTGCTCAATAGGGGCCCTGGTCACATGGGCCGGATATCGCGGGTGGGGGAGGTGTGGCTGTTTGCCCTGGATCGAACTACCACGCAGCTGCTGGATCAAACATCCTGCTGACGTCCCATGGTTTGGAGGGAGGTGCTGATCATATGTCAATCCTGCGGCGTGGCTAAGAAGCGGTGCGGCATGTTTTTTAAAAAAACTGAAGTGTGCGCATGCGCCGTTGTGCGCATCCCGTGGAGACTTGGGGAAAAAACCCTTTTTGCGATGGGACATGGGTGAGCGCCGGATGCCACGAGCTACCACCGGAAATGTGATCAGACGCCCGCCCTTGCCCCGCGGTTTCTGGAAACTAGTACCGGCACATCTTCAGCGGGAAGCCTTGGGTTAGCCACGGGAGCTCTACACTTCCCAGATGTTGCGGTTTGATCGCGCCCGGAAAATCCACCTATCTTCTGTCTCTGTAGCATGGCTAATGCTCCGTGTGACTGCAGCCAAGATATACCAGAAGTTAGCCCTTCCGTATTTAAGAACTAACTTCTGGTCAGTGCTCCCTCTAAGCTGTGAAGTCTTGTAAGCAAAAATTCTACTTTGTGAGCTACTAGCATTAAAGTTGTGAGTGAGTAATTTGGCTACTGCATGAATTAGTTTGCTCTGGAGCCATCCCTCCTGAGCTAAGACAAAAATGTGTGAGCTGGAGGCTAAAAAACTGTGAGCTAGCTCACACTAACTCAGCTTAGAGGGAACACTGCTTCTGGTATACCTTAGTCCCGGTCACACAGGCTGGAAAATGCGGGGGGCGGGAAGCATAGCCGTTTGCCCCAGAGCAAAGTAACGCGTGGCAGCCCAGTGTGCAATGGGACATAGACGGGCGCCGGATGCCATGAGATTCAAGCGGAAATGGGATCAGACGCCCACCCTTGCCCCACGTTTTCCGGAAACTAGTACATCATATGTGATATTTTTTTACTCCGCATCTTCGGCGAGAAGCCACGGGTTAGCCACAGGTGTACTACGCTTCCCAGATGCTGCGGTGTGATTGCGCACCGAAAATCCACCTATCATCCATGGCTTTAGCGAGGCAACTTCTCCGTAAATCCGCCTATCATCCATGGCTTTAGCGAGGCAACTTCTCCGTGTGAACAGGACCCTTAATGAGCAGGAAGAAGAAGAAGAGTTGGTTTTTATACTCCATTTTTCTCTACCCTAAGGAGTCTCAAAGCGGCTTACAATCACCGCTTACAATTGTCTCTTAAATAGGAAGCATTTGTGGGCAGGGAAGGACACCGAGCTAGTTAGGCCAGTCTCATTGTATGGATAGTTTGAGCAGAGCTGAAGCATAAACTCCACTGAGCCAATTATATGTTATGGACCTCATACTGTGGTATCTCCTGTCTTGTCATCCATTTTTGGACACGAAGATCTTAGAACGGCTCCATATAGAGACATATTTTTGCAACTTTTTTGTATCAAGAATAATATTTTCAAAGAATCCCTTCCCATCAATAATAGCATATGGTTCTGTTTTATTTAATTGTTGCGCTCAGTAAGGAGACAGGAGATAAAAGTGAGTTTCTGCGATGTCACAGCTGCATTGCCAGCTGCAATACTGGCCAAAGCAGTCATTTAACTCTGACAGTTTCTTTCCTTTTTTGTATGCATGATGTATAGCTCTGAACCCTACGGTGCTGATTCGTTTGTGGAAGCTGCAAACACTCAAAAGTCAGGCCTGCCCAAACTCCATTCATGAAAGGATCTTCCAAAGAGGGAAAGTTTCTAAAGGACGGGAGCTACAGAGACAAAGGTACAGAGGTTTCATTTATGCCAGACCTACAATCCCCCCCGAGATAATCAGGTGCAAAGTCACAATAGAAATTGGCTTGTGGCCTACCTTTAAAAAAAATAAAAATGTATGTTTATACTATTCTTCCCTGCATGCTACTCGGTGAAGCCAGCTTTTCTAACAATGTGTAATTGTGTTAGATACAATCTGAAGAATAGCCTATATGCCTAACAAATATTTCAGGATTAGTGTCCTCAATAATCTGGGACAATCTTGCTATTGTCTGCATAGCTCCCAGTCTTGTTGGTTTACTTTGGAGGAAGTTTATTCCTAGATAGCAATCTTTATGACATGGAATTGAAAATGGAGATGTTGACAACCACTGAACATAGCTTAGAGCTTGCTCTTTGAACAAGAGCCCCTTTAGCCATGAGTGGCAATTTGAACCCACTAAGCAATGTGCTTTCCTTGCCGACTAGTTTATAAATTTTGATTTCTATAGATGGAATGGAGGCTTCCTCTTTTTAGCTTCTAGAGTGATCAAAGACACAAGACAAAAATACTTGGGTTAAACTAGTTGATTTAAATGGCTGGCCTACATCCTATGTTGTTAGCATGTTCAAGGGCAGGATGCATTAGATGCAATCATCATTTAGGCAACTCCACCAAGGCGCCAAACTTAACCAGCTGGAAAGGCAGTAAGCCTTTTTTATGGCTCCCTGACAGCATTCCCCTATAGTCCACATTGTTATCTGCCCCAACCATTGAGGTCCCATGGCTCATTTGAATTCTGGAAGGGGCTGGGACAATAGCATCCCTGGTCTTAATGACCATGAATTAATTTATTTTGATATGTACATGGTCACAAGCCAACATGGAGTGAAGCACACTTTAGCCATTTGAGTCAAGTCCTGGATGGAATCAATCTGACAAACACTCTTGTAGCAGCAAGATTTATTAAGAGGTTGAAAGGTTCCAAGCATGGACAGCTTCTGTATTGGAATTGGGTCCCAGATGCCAGTTCCTCCTATATTGGAGGGCAGTGGTGGCGATGCAGTGAATCGATGATCGATGAGCCGGCAGAAAGAACATGGCGATGGATCGGTGACAGACGGCAGGTGACTCGGGAGGCGATTGGAGGCGGCGTGGAGGTGTGGTGACGTAAGCACGGTCGGAGTCTCCGGGACAGAGACTAGTTGCGACCTCATAGTGCAGCCACGCGCCATAAAAGGACCATCCCAGGAAGCCGAGCCGAAGAGACGGACAAAAAAGTCCTCCGCCGAAGGACACTACCGCCTGATCCTAGCAAGACCCCGCCACAGAAAGACCTACGTTGCGTAGGTGCCTGGTAAGGCATCCATCTCCCCTGATATGTATGTGGCCCTAGTTAGGCGATTAAATGTATATGTGTAAACCGCTCTGAGCGCCCAGGAAGGAGCGGTATAGAAATGTAATGTAATAATAATAATAATAATAATATACTGAAAGCAGAAACTCCCACATATGCCAAGCAACCAATCATTGCTCCCATTTGGCCTGCTACATGTCTGCCCCTGCTCTTGCGACTGCCCCTAGCACCTGCAAGCTAGTGGATATATTATCTAGAAGCTCCGCAGTCTACAAGGTCACACAGAACCAGATCATATGCTTCCCAAGGTGTTCTCAACACACTCGGGAGACCCCTGCAAGAGAACTGTTATGAGCTAGCACTAACCAATCAAAGCAGACAGCCATACACCTCCACTCCCCCACTCCCCAGTTCCCACCAGAGATAATAAACAGCAATGGAAAAGAGCAAGGTTACCCCTAGAGCATGCAACAGAGGAGCTGCATTAATACTTGTGAATCCATAACACAATCGATGGTATAATGCAACAGAACATGAGTGAAAGCAAAAGGAAAAATTTGGCAAGCAAGGCCCGAGCTTGACAATTTGATTGAAATAGGTCAGTGTACTGAAATAAGTCAGTTTATTGAAATAGGTCAAACACAAACTGTAGCATCTTTCAACACTCAAAAGAAAGTTTTTTTCTTTTCAGGCAAGCACTTGCAATTGTTCTAAATGTAATTACAAATAAAATTTGTGTGTGTGTATTCTCACACTGCTTTTCCACAGCTGTCTATGACCCCCACTCCCCCACCCCCACTGACAAAATGGAGTAATTGCTGTTACTCAGGGGTCATTTCGTAGGAAAAGAGGTGCAGGAGCTCATTAGCATAACTCATTAACTAAGCCTTGGGAAACACTTTTCTAACTATAAATGTTTTGGCTATTGTTTTCTATCGGATGTGAATGAAATTTTCAGTAATTATGTATTCCCTTCATCGACAGAATCCTCCCACCCAAATGCAGAACACAGGGGCTTAGTTCTGTGTGTGTGTGTGTGTTAAGTGTTGTTAAGTCGCTTCCAATCTATGGCGACCCTATGAATTAACATCCCCCAAAATGTCCTGTTGTTAACACCTTGCTCATGTCTTGCAAATGGAGAGCCATGGCTTCCTTTAGTGAGTCAATCCATCTCATGTTTGGTTTTCCTCTTTTCCTCCTGTCTTAAACTTATCTCTTGTCTTATCAGGATGTGGTCAAAGTGCAAGAGCCTCGGTTTGGTCATTTTAGCTAGGGAGAGTTTAGGCATGATTTGATCTAAAACCCACTTGTCTTTTTGATGGTCCATGGTATCCTTAAAACTCTCCTCCAATTCCACATTTCAAAGAAATCAACTTTCTTGTCAGTTTTCTTCACTGTCCAACTTTCACACCCATACATAGTAATGGGAAAGGCCCCTTGCATGTCTTCGATTCTGGCTTTGGATTCTTTTGGCCTGCTCGGCCAGGAGGAAGTCAACAAATTGCTCAAGACTGTACACCCAACCACATGCAATCTTGATCCGTGTCCTTCTTGGCTGATTAAAGCTAGCTATGAGGAGTTTCGAGGTGCCCTAAGGGAGATTATCAACAAGTCCCTCGTGGAGGGACAGTTCCCGGGGGCACTCAAGGAAGTGATGGTCCGCCCTCTTTTCAAAAAGCCTATCTGGGCAAATTAATCGAGAGGGCAGTGGTGACACAGTTGCAGAGCTTTCTGGATGATGCTTCCATATTAGATCCCTTCCAGTCCGGCTTTTGCCCGGGACACAGGAGGGAGACAGTGCTGGTCGCTCTTACTGATGACCTCCACAGGTATCTGGATCAGGGCGGTTCAGCAGTGCTGTTGTTGTTAGACCTGTCGGCTGCGTTTGACATGGTCGAGCACCTACTAGCCCACCGCCCCGCCGATGTGGGGATACAGGGTCTTGCCTTGCAGTGGCTTGTTTCCTTTCTCCAAGGTCAGGGACAAAGGGTGGCAATAGGGGAACAGCAGTCCTGGAGGCACCTGCTTGAGTGTGGAGTGCCTCAGGGGGCGGTGCTTTCCCTAATGCTCTTTAAAATCTATATGCGCCCTCTCGCCAAGATTGCCTGGAGGTTTGGGCTGGGATGTCACCAGTATGCTGATGACACCCAGGTCTATCTGATGTTAGCTGGCCAGTCAGGCTCCAGACTGGAAGATTTGGACCAGGCACTGCACGCCATGGCTGGTTTGCTCAGACAGAGCCGGCTGAAGCTAAACCCAGTGAAGATGGAGGTCCTGTGCCTGAGTCGGAGCAGTTCAGGGTTGGGGCTCCCATTCCTGGTGAAAAGTATGCAGACGGAGAGTGATTTCAGCTAAGCATACTTTTATTTAGTTCAGGACAAAGACAACTGACCGGCTCGCAGGCCGGTTTATATACGTTCAGAAAACCCGCCACCAAGCATACCTAAACACACCCCCTACTCCCGATAGGCTATTTACAGTAACCGGGTGACCATTGGTCTCCCGGCTGGGAAGCTAGCCCTTTTGATAGGGCCGGCTAGGATCCTCCGGATCCTTTGTCTTTCGACTGAAGCTAACATAGGAATTGTGCCTGGCCAGCCCGGGCAAGTCCGGGCATGTCAGGCTGAATACATTACACCTGGCCTTTGATGGGGCACCACTGCTGCCTGCGTTGGTGGTTAGGAGTTTGGGAGTGCTCCTGGAACTACTGTATGCACTTTGATTGAAATTTGTTGATTGTTTAAATGGTTTTAAATGTTTTATATGAATCTTGGCACACTGGCCAAGTAATGTGAACCCCCCTGAGCTCACTTGCGGGGAGGGTGGGCTAAAAATGTAATAAATAAATAAATAAATAGTGTGAATTATGTTGGTCTCAGTTGCCAGTGACACATCCTTACACTTGAGAAGCTTTTCTAGCTCCTTCATGGCTGCCCTGCCCAGTCTCAGTCTCCTCCTGATTTCTTAGTTGCAGTCTCCCTTTTGGATGACGGAATAGAAAATCTCAAACAATTTCAATTTCTTCATTGTCAGCCTTAAAGCTGCGCAATTCCCCAGTAGTCATGACTTTTGTCTTCTTGATGTTCACCTGTGATCCTGCTTTGGCACTTTCTGCTTTAACCTTCAGCAGTAGTCATTTCAGGTATTCACTATTTTCTGCCAGTAATGTGGTGTCACCTGCATGTCTCAAATTGTTAATGTTCCTTCCACCAATTTGCACTCCACCTTCACCTAAATATAATCCAGCTACCCTTATGATTTGTTCTGCATACAGATTGAACCATCAAGGAGACAAAATACATCCTTGTCTGACACCTTTGCCAATTAGAAACCATTCGGTTTCTTTATATTCTGTCCTAACACTAGCCTCTTCTCCAGTGTACAGGTTGTGCATCAAAACAATCATCTTTTTTATTATTTTGTTCTATTTCCTTGTTGATTTTTCAGCATACCTAACCATGCTTTAAATTTCCTGCCACCTAGTTTTAGAGACTATTGAAATTCTCACTTGCTGAGTGGGAAGTACCTATCATTTAATATCTCAGTAATTGGTCAAAGGTACGGATGGACCCAAGAAGCCATTCTAGAAGAACAGGCAGCAAGGCAGAAGCCCCATGGCAGACAGGCAGCAATAGAGCAGAGCTGGCATTTGACATCTCAGGTAAGACTGGCAGTGCTCTTTCTCTCTTCTTCTGAGAGCTAATGACAGCAAGGAAAGGGGTCGGTTTTTAAAGCAAAATTGCATGGGAAGAAATAATTTAAACTCCCATTGCGTTGCTGAATCTGAATCTGGCCCTTCCCAGCTTCTGTTAGCATTTAAAAAATGGTCATTCAGTTATTTATTTACATCATCTATAGTCTGCCCTTCACACTGAGACTCAAGGCAGATTACACCACGTTGAGTCAGTGCAATCAGTAGAATGGGGCATCTGATATGCAAAGAAATAGCAGCATCTCATCTGTTTTTGCCCTGCGAAAACCATTATGGTTCCATAGGTAGCAGCCAGAGCCTTTATAAAACGTTTCCACCACAAAGGCTTCCACCTGGCACGTGCAGCTCTCCATGTTTCACTCTCTCTTCGCAGAACTGCAGCCCAGTGTTTCATAATTTATTTGTAAAGAAAAATCCAGCATTCTGTAAGAATTAAGAAGCAGAATTTCCCTTACGAAATGCTTATTTTGTAAACAGAGATTCTGGAGACGTTTTGAAAGAAGGAGGCCGGCAAATGGTGGTGGCTACAATCCAGAGAGCTTGGTTGACATGCAGCAAGAGACGGGACACTTGCCTTTTCTTTGCACGGTAGTCCCATTTGCAGCACGTCACATTGTGTGGGTGGCTACTGTTGAAAATGAGTCAAATGCCTTGCGGGGTACTGGAGCTAATGGCTTGATTCCCTGGACTCGGGTGACCAAGGCTAGTCTTAGGCCAAGTGCCCTGACATTCAGTACACAGTCAGTATTTAGTGCTACAGAACAGACAGAAGAGCAATCCTTGTCTATTGCCTAGGAAATCTGTATTATTGTCTTAGATTAGGGTTGCCTGCTCCAGGTTGGGAAATACCTGGAGATTTTGGGGGTGGAGCCTGAAGAGGGTGGGGTTTGGGGAGGAGAGGGACTTCAGTGGGATAAAAGGCCATAGAGCCCACCTTCCAAAGCAGCCATTTTCTCCAGTTGTAATCATAGGAGACCTCCTGCCACTACCTGGTGGTTGGTAAACCTATCTTAGAAACATGCAGTTGAGAGGACTTTAAAAAATAAGCTATACAACTCCCCTGAACTAATTTAGGGTATTGAAATCCTAAAGCACCAGCACAGAGCAAGGCAGGGTAACTGACCTGCTCTAGTCATTGTAGACCATGAGAGTACATTTAGGAGGTGTGCATAACAAAAGCCATCTGGGTGGGGGGAAACTAAGCTAAATGTTTTTGCTTTTTGAAATAAAAGCATAAGAGCTCTGCTTGAACAGACCAATGGTCCATCTAGTCCGGCATCCTATTTCATGCAGTAGTCGACAAGCTGCTCCATAGGGCCCAAAAATAGAGCATAGACCCATGACACTCCCCTGAGGTTGCCTCCTAGCATAAGCATTCAGTGATTTACTGCTTCTCAATGTAGACATTCCCTTTAGTCATCTCGTATAGTAGCCATTGATGGATATCTTCCCCATGAATTTGCCTAAACCCCTTTTAAAGCCAAACCCATCAGTACGTCCACTGAAAGTGAAGTCCACAATTGAATTGCTACTTGAGTAAAGTACTTCTTTTTATCAATCTCAGGCCCCGGTCACACGGGGGGATTTGCCATGCGAGAGGGATGGATTGGGGGCACATCAAGCGGGCGCGATCACACCGCAACATCTGGGAAGCGGAGTGCACCCGTCCCTGATCCATCCCTTCCAGGTGAAACTGCGCATCAAAAAAACACAAACCCAACAACCCCCCCCCCTAGAAAACACTACTACTTACCTGAAAATCTGCAGCAGGGGCGGCCGTGGGATTGCCAGTGCACCTGTCTTCGGCAGCATCCGCGGCCCCCAGCCAAACTGTGCAGGTGCACACATGTGCAGCGGGCTGCCTCGCTCACTGATCTGTGGCTCCCTCCCCCCGGGCGGGGAGCAACTGTGCAGTGGCTCAGGGGATCTGTCTGATCCAGCCGCTGCGCATCTCTTTTGATGTGACTCAAAAAAGCCGCACTTCAGCCGCACCGTTTCCCCCAGTGTGACCGGGGCCTCAGATGTATTGCTCATTAACTTTATTGGGTGTCCCTGAGTGCTAATGTTATGAGAGAGAAAGAAAAAAGAAGTTCTACCCATCTTCTCCATTCTTCTATCATGTTGTTCCTTAGTGTGTTTTCTTCTTCTTCAGAACGGACAAGCCCAGACTCCTTGGCCATTCCTCAGAGGAAAGGTACCTAAATCCCTTCATTACAGAAAGGAGAAAATTTGAAGAGAGAAGGAGCAAATAAGATTTTTTCCCCCAATGTGCTTAACTGGATGGTAGAAACAGACCTAAACTGGACATGTGGCTGGACATGCTAGATTTAGGTATCATTCATACACTTTCTGGACCAGTGGTGTTCCATGTGCAGGCCTGTAAACACACAGTCATAATTATTGTTATGTCCTCCCTTTTTGTGAGAGAGTGCATGAATCAGACCTCCACGTGGAACATCCAGCTCTCCCATGACGTAATGTGCATGGTGGAAGTGAAGGACTTACACTTATTCTTCTATCACGAGAAGATGTTTGCTGGCTTGTGAAAGAAGAGATATTTAGGGAAGGCATTTAGGGGGCACAAGGGCACATATATTCTTCTAGACGGAAATAGCCGTGAGCTCGAACAACTGTGAGACACTACATGAAATCACACTAGCCAATGCGGCAGTGTACCTCATTTTGTTTATTAAGCTACTTGTACCCTGCTTTTCTCCCCAGTGGGGACCCAAAGCAGGTTGCGATGCCATTTTCCCTGCCTCAGAAGAGTCCTGTGAGGTAGGTTAGGCTGAGAGTATGCGACTAGACCTCGGTCATCTAGCAAACTTCCGTGGCAGAGTGGGACCTGAACCTGGGTCTCCCTGATCCTCATCTGACGCTCTAACCACTAGCTGTTCATGGAAGCTAGTCCCATTGTGAGTGGCACTTGTCTCATGGTCATGGCATGCCCTCTCTCCTAGAATTTACACCTTTGATTTAGGTCTAAGGCAAGCTGAAGAGCCAGTCTCGTTTTTTCCTCCCCACTGCACATCATCAGACCTGTTCATTCAAGCTTGTGTTTGAACCCAACACTTGAGCAGTGTAAAAAAACACAAAACCTTCCTCTGTTTATTGTTTTAAGGATTTACCAGTGGTGTCTTCAAACATCTTCCTGCTTCTGCTGTCAAAATACATACCACATAACTTCATGACAAGGCCTCCCTATCCTGAAAATGTTATTCTCCCATTTATCCCTTAGGCAACTGTACCACATTCCAGGACCTCAGTCAGCCGGATGAATGAAAACTATTTTCATTTTATCGTTAGCTGGCTTTGAGAAATGTTCAGCAGTCAGTTACACCTCGCCCCGCAATGGCGCTGTTTAGATTTTTAACATTCGGCAGCTTGATCAACTGTGGTCCACACTGGAAATTCAATATCCTTTCTCATTAAAAAGCAATTGAGGAGGGTGCAGCCCTGTCCTGCAGACATGTTGATGCAACGCTCTTCATTCAAAGCCCTTTTTCCCCCTGTAAATCTGAAATATGCTTTACAATAACATCTGTTCTAACACAATAGCTCTCTATGCTGCTCCCAGAACTGTAACCTGGCATTGTGTAACTTTTCACGCAGAACAATGAAAAGGGTATGCTTAGCCTGTAAAAAGAGTCAGTGGCCTCTAGCCACAAATTCCTCCCAAAGATTGCCCTCTTCCCAAACTTCCCTGTTAAGATTTCAGAATCTTGCAATAATATTGTGGGTCAACTGAATGAGCAGAACACATGGAATTCACTGCCACAGGAGGTGGCGGCGGCTACAAGCATGGATAGCTCCAAGAGGGAATTAGATAAACATATGCAGCAGAGGTCCATCAGTGGCTATTAGCCACAAGGTATAGATATGAACTCTCACTCTGGGGCAAGTGATGCACTGTATTCTTGGTGCTTTGGGGGGGGGGTCAACAGTGGGAGGGCTTCTAGTGTCCTGGCCCCATTGGTGGACCTCCTGATGGCACCTGGTATATTTGGCCACTGTGTGACAGAGTATTGGACTGGATGGGCCATTGGAGTGATCCAACATTGGCTTCTCTTATGTTCTTATGACACATTGCTGGCATCAGAATAGTTAAACTAGCCTTGTAAGAGGGCTTCAAATAATAGATTAGGAAGAACAACAGTCTCCAAGCACAATCCTGAGAGCCATTGCAGTGGTGGCAGCCAGCCTTCAATGTAAAAGCAGGACCCGTCCACTCCTTGTGAACGGTTCCTTGTGAACATTAACGCTGTGGGAAATAACATGTGCGCCTCCACAAGATATAGATAGCATAACAAGCACACCAGAATCCATAGCAACCATGGCAACACTCGCCAAACAACAGCAGCCAATGATGCCACCTCTTCACAGAGGTGCAACCAATTATCACTGCCCCTCGATGTCTCTCCCCCATATAAAAAGAGAGCAAGATTACATAGAAGGAAGACCCAGTAACAGCGCAACCCAAACAGATGCAAGATGTGGCACAAAAATCCACCCACAAGCCCATAGAAGATGGGAACCCACGTGGCAGACAGGACAACTACTGCTTTCCCAGGAAGGGCCTAACTAGCAGCAAAAGTGCTACACACATACAACCATCCCTTCTCCTAGCCAGCATGGTGTAGTGGTTAAGAGCAGTGGACTCTAATCTGGAGAATCAGGTTTGATTCCCCACTCTTCTAAATGAAGCATGCTGGATGACCTTGAGCCAGTCTTAGTTCTCTCAGAACTCTCTTATCCCCACCTACGGTATCTCACATGATGCCAGTTGTGGGGAGAGGAAGAGAAGGAGATTGTAAGCCACTTTGAGACTCTTTAGGGTAGAGAAATGCAGGGTATAAAAACTAGGGATTGGCACGAACTGGCTCACGAATGTAAGTTGGTAATGAATTTTGTTCGGTTCGTGGTTCATGAACTGATGAGCGGCCACAAATTTCCATGAATTTTAAGGTAGTTCATAGCAGTTTGTTAAGAGCAGAAAGCTTTCTGCTTCCTGTCACTTTTTGCAGGGAGAACCCTGCTTTCTGCTCCCTGTGAAATGTGGTGGGGAACAGAAAGCAGGGGTCACAAACTGCTCTGAACTGGTTTGGTTCATGAACCAACCTCTCAGTTTGTATCAGTTCATGGTTCAGTTTGTAATTCGGCCATGAACCACGAACCAAACCACAAAACTGCCATTTGTGCCCATCCCTGATAAAAACCAGCTCTTCTTCTTCTAGCCTGCAAAAGACAGAGGTCAGGCTGAAAACCACAGCCCCTCCACACATAAGACCAGCATCCTAACTACGGGGCCAAGGAGGTAGGTTCAAAGAAGGCATGCCATCAAGCATTAGGCACTCTAATGCAGCCCTGACATCATCACCAGCCACTTGAGGCCAGGCAGAGACTATTTCACAGACAGGAATGGCTCAGTAGAAAGGCACTGGGATAGCATGGCCAGGGCTCCTGGTTTTATCATGACATGGGGAGAGTTTAGAGGCAGGCAAAAGTCCTGAAAGTGAAGTTTTACTCTTGCAAAATGCAAAACGGGGGAAAGGATTGCTCAGCCAATGGCCCCCCCTGGACAGCCATCATTTTGGCAGGGACACCACCCCACAACCCCTCTATGCTGCACTCAAGGTAGCAGCTTGTGTCCACCCTTTGTCCCTTGTCCACCCTTGTGTCCGCCCTGGGTCCCCTGCACCTGCACCACCAAACTGTATGGCTTATCAAATAGCATCAGTGCTGTGAGGGAGTGTGGGACCCAGAGACCCCATCCCCATGCTAAAGCAGCCAAGCATGCCCCAGACCACTCATCAGCCTATTCCTGTGCAAGCCATGTACAACAGCCAGTGGAATGTGTGTGTGGGAAGGGGGTGAGGACCAATATGTGGGGTCAGTCTTCAAACAAGGTGCCTCTGGAGTCTGGACCTGTGCTATGTTTGTCAGCTGAACAAAACTAAAGTTCAGTGCTCCAGAATGGTTAACAACAGTGATCCTAGCATGGGCACTGCCAGGGCATCAAGGACCAATATGTGGGGTCAGTCTTCAAGCAAGGTGCCTCTGGAGTCTGGACCTGTACTATGTTTGTCAGCTGAACAAAACTAAAGTCCAGTGCTCCAGAATGGTCAACAACAGTGATCCTAGCATGGGCACTGCCAGGGCATCTCAGAGATACAACAAGTATCTCAGAAATATGCTGGTGAAGTGCCTCATCAGAACCCTGTGTATTTTCACTCCCTCACCAAGGATTGCACTGTCAATATTTTAGAACAACAGGTATGGCCTGATTAATCACCTAGGTGCATAAGTGGGGATGGGCACAAACGAGGAAAATGCAGTTTGTTTCAGTTTGTGGTTCATGGCATGCCCAATTCACGAATCATGAACCCTCACAAATTTTAAAGTGCTAAACGAACTGGTTCAATTTATGAGGTTTGTGACTCTAGAATGGATCCTGTGTAAGCTAGAGACAAAAAACTTGCAAGGGTCTCTGGCTGAATCTCTTCTACCTGCAGCAATGTTTGGTGAGGATCAGATTTACAGGGTCAGAGTTACAGCCCTCCAAAGAAGGTGCCCCCAGGAAAGTGCTTTCCGGGAAAATGACAGGTAGTTCAGAAGAAGAAGAGGAGGAAGAGGAGATTGGATTTATACCCTACCCTTCACTCAGAGTCTCAGAGCGGCTTACACACTCCTATCCCTTCCCCTCCCCACAACAGACACCACAACAGGTTCAGGAGTTTATAGAATGGATCCTGTGCTGTACAGGGTCTTGTGACAGACTGTGCTTTAAAAGTGCAAGAGGAGGAGGAGGAGATTGGATTTATACCTACCCTTCACTCAGAGTCTCAGAGCGGCTTACACACTCCTATCCCTTCCCCTCCCCACAACAGACACCTCAACAGGTTCAGGAGTTTATAGAATGGATCCTGTGCTGTACAGGGTCTTGTGACAGACTGTGCTTTAAAAGTGCTGTGTAAATATGTGAAGGACTGTGAAGGGTTAGGGCCTCACGGAGCCAGAGAGCCTCATAGAGCCATACAGCTGCTCAAAGGGATTTCATTGGTTAGAATCATTTGAGCAGAAAAACTTGGGAACTGACTCCTGACGAGAGTTCAGTTTATCACTGACTGAGGACTGGGAAGGTTGGCAAGGAGGAGTAGGAGGATATTTCAGACCAGAAAAAGGAGTAGCTCTTCTAGTTAGAGAGACAAAGTTCCCTCCCCAGTTGATAAGGGAGATAGCTCTAAAGAGTGGAGTGATCCCTGGTGTGTTTAGAGAAGGAATTTGAGTACTTGGCAGTTTATCTCTGCCTTCTGAAATCTGAAGAGTCAGATAAACTCAAGAAAGTATACTGGAGTGTTTTAGAAAAAACTGAAACAAAGCCTCTCATTTGAAAGGTTCTAAGGCTTTGTGTAAAGCTTTAAACTCTCACATGGTGGAAACATATGAAAAGAAGTTAGTGATTATACCAAGTTACCTCAGAGTTATATTTGATCCACCTCAGACATTTTACCTCTGATTTTCCCCATTGGAATATGCAAGGTCTATCGTGCATAGATATAGAAATGACAAGAACATGCCACAGGGGGAGGCAGAGGAGCCAACTAGTTAGCATAGAGAGATTAGGGACTTCCTATTATTTTCAAATAATCTCCTTCCTGTCTCCTGGTTGACACAGTTAGGCTTCTTTCCTGTTTCTGCTGAGAAGTCTTAGTTTACTGACCTCCCTTCTAGCTAGCTAGACAGACTTCTCTTTCTCTCTGCTCTTTCCTACAAAGTTAGTTCTCTTAATAAACCAACTTTATTCTTTAAACAGCTTGTGCTCCACTTTACTGCATACCTACACTCTTCCAACATTATCCTTTACATTGAATAATATATTGTTTTTTTGAACTTTAAAAAGCCTCTTGTGTGCCATTTTCAGAAGTTCAAGTTAAAGAGGTGATCTTGCCTCTTCCCTCAAGTTCCTGTGATGAGCAAACATCAAAATACAATAAAGTGACAGTGTGGGACAGCCATAAACCTTCTGAAATGAAGAAAATAGATAAAGGTGCTGCTCAACCAAGAAGGAAGAAAAAATGAAGGGAAACTCCCGCGTGTGAGGAAGGGAAGAGATTACTGTTAACAGGGAGTGAACATGGGAAGACTTCTGTGAAGTGTTGTAATGGGAATTTAGGAAGATCCTCCAGGTTCCCCCCAAAAAACTGATATCAGCCACTTGAAAAGGAATTCAACACACTTTACTTATGTATTTACAACTTTGGCCTAGAGGCCGGAACTGCAACAACTCTAGCAGCAATTTGAACTACTACCAGCACAATCATGACTTCTTCCCCGATACTGCCTGGAAGCTCATGGCCAGTTTGATGCAGTGGTTAGGAGCATGGACTCTAATCTGGGAAAACTGGGTTTGATTCCCCACTCTTGACATGCAGTTGCTCGTGTGACCTTGCGTCAGTCACAAGTTCTTTCAGAGCTCTTCTCTCAAGAGCAGTTCTCAAAAGAGCTCTCTCAGCACCACCTACCCCTTCTGTTGTGGGAAGGGGAAGGGAAAGGAGATTGTAAGCTGCTCTGAGACTCCTTTGGGTAGTGAAGGGCAGGGTATATGTGTGTTATACCAAACACGCTACAACAGGAACTTAGTATTTCTTTAACAAACAAAATATATTCATCCCACAATGTTCTTGCAGACTAAAAAGATATTTATCAAAAAAAAAGATCAGCCAGAGTTCACTTCCATGTCCAGATCTCTTCAGTAAAAAAAAAGGGGATCGAAATGAATACTTAGATTGGATGCATCTGTATTGCTTTATTCTCCTCCCACCATTCCCGGCCTCAGTCTAATTCCAAAGATCTTTGCAGGTCACCATAGAGCCAGCATGGAGGGGACCTGCAATAAGGAAGAGCATGCTTTATAATCCAGACCTGCATCTTGTACTGTCTCTATGTGGATGGTTACATACTGCTCACAATTAAAAAAGAAAGAAAGAAAGATTGCATGGCTTATGGCTCCCCCCCCCATCCCCAGATTTTATCACTGGCCTTGTAAAGAATATTATGGGCCAAGGCCAGTAATTCTTCTACTGACGATGTTAATGAAAAGCAGGAAACAGTGCAATATTATTGCTTCTTTCCTTCTGGAAAAAATGGTCCCCCCAGAATACCATGTAATATCACTCAGTTCCAAAGTGAGCTATTCTAGTAGTTTGACGAGGGCATCTGCTCCTTCTTGCAGAGGATGAAGCCGTAGCCTGAGAGAGGCTAACTGTCCAGCATGAGACAGACGGAAAAAAGGCTTGTGTTCACAAACACACACACACTGCTCATTTTCTACTTTAATCTTGTTTTGTTCCTTAATATTCCTTCATTCAGGGATAAAAAATGGAAGGGCATTTACAGTTTTTCACGAGCCAGTAATGAGCTCATATTCTGGACAACATGACGAAACCCTCTAATAATTCACATGACTCGCTTATTAATCAGGAACCGCAGCATAGTGTATAGCCATGAATCCCAAAATGTTCATATAATACAAACAGTATAGCCATTGTCATGCTTGGTGAGAGTGGATCCTGTATTTTACTGTTCTGTGGACACAGTCCTATGCACACGGACTTGGGTTCCGATAATTTCTCATGGAATTCTGAGTCATATCTGACAATGGCCAACCAAATCATCCAAGAATTGGGCGGAAAATCACTTGCAGGGCAATATAGTGGTATCCATCCCTTTTTAGTGTCCTCAGCAACATCCTTTCTATGGACATCCATTGCTGCTTTGATTCTAAAGCAGAAATGTTCAGCTCATGCCCTGCTTGCAATTTAACACTAATGAAGCATGTGCATGCGTTATTGCATTTTGTTTGCTAAAGTAGTCTCCTCTCTGTCCCAGGTGCTGCGTTTGATGCTATTCCCAATTATTAAAAGACAAATTGTTTTTAAAAAGTTTTGAGATAAGGATTGGCAGCATCACTCATTAATTCATTAATGGCTGTCAAGCAGTCTGGATGTGATACATTTACGCATGCACATTCTTACATTGTCACGGGCTAATTGTTGCTTTTTCCAGTTATCCCCCCAAAAATCTTGTTTTTCAAATGCTTAGGCTAGTAAAAAAGACATCAGGCTCATTTTGTTGCAGTGTTCCTGGCACACAGTGCCCACATGGGAAAATAAAGGAAAGGCACCTGAACTGTCTTGATTAGTATACATTTGCAGTATGGGTCATTAGGGGTATGCATTTAGATACCCCCGGGCCAAAAATACCTTATAAGTATTTTGGGGGTATATTTAGCCTTCAGAATATATCTGGGAATTTTGGTGGCTACTGAAAAAATGGTCTTGGAAAATCCCGAAAATATTCAGGATTTAATGGGAACATTGGGAGCCAGGATTTGCAGGTTTCTATGTTTGGGGGGGGGGGGGTTCCTTTTGCTTTTCCTGGGCTTGCAAAAGTGCCCCCCCTTGAGTTTCCACTGCAGAGATTTTCTGGTTGGTTCTGTTTAGCTCGGCATACTGGCTTGTGGTTCTACTGGGATTACTGGGTTCTGCAAGGGTTCTGTTGGGCTTGTTGGTTCTTCCATGGGAGACATTGAACAAGTGATTGCTGCTTGCAGACGTGGCTTTTGCCCTAGAAGCAGGTTGGAAATTTTGCTTTTATCTCCTCCCCCCCTTCCATAGGAAATAATGGAGGGTGTCTGGGGGTATCCTGTGTAGGGACCCATAGAACTGGACCCCTTGGTCCAATCTACTTAGTATTTGCTGCAATTTCGGACCTTAAAAGTTTTTTTGGGAAAACCCCAATCCAAATCTAAATACCATACCTGTATTTGATATTTGGGAATACCAATATTTGGGGAGTCCAATACATCCAAAGCTGAAAAATGACATTTTTTTCCACACCCATATAGGACTTTCATATGCTCCATCTATCTATGCAGGCACAAAAAGGGGTTGAACTATAAGTGACTAAAATTGTTAGCCTGCCAAAAGCCTTAGTTTGCTGCAGAGTTTTAATTGGACTTTATTGAACTTATGGTTTTTATTATTGTCACAGCATTGCTATGTCGTTAGCTGACCCAAACCCTATTCTGGGGGAGGGGTGGGATAAAAGTCAAGTGAATGAATGAATGAATGAATGAATGGACAAGATTATTTTAATGTTCCAACCATGATCCTAGGGATATGTACCTTCTCCATGGATCCAGAACATTTAGTTGGCTAACTGCACAGGTTCAAAAGGAACTGCAGGCTTCATCACATAACCTAAAATATATCTTATTTTCCAAGACATGACCATGCCATGGCACAGGCACAAAGCTGCTTGAAAAAGCAAAACAGTCAAGGCAATCCAACAAAGCAGTCCAATTCACATATAAGAGAAGACTTAAATTGTGGTTAAGTCTGAATGCCTATCACATTTGAGTTAAAGTTCCCAGAATCCCTGTTCTAATAGGTGGCACATAATGAGATCCCCATCCTCCATTTGTGAATTTGCAACCTGTTTAGTTCCAAATAAGTGTATAACTGCACAGGTTCAAAAGGAACTGCAGGCTTCATCACATAACCTAAAATATATCTTATTTTCCAAGACATGACCATGCCATGGCACAGGCACAAAGCTGCTTGAAAAAGCAAAACATCTGAGCAAAACAGTCAAGGCAATCTAACAAAGCAGTCCAATTCACATATAAGAGAAGACTTAAATTGTGTGCAGTCCAATTCACATATAAGAGAAGACTGTAGTTAAGTCTGAATGCCTATCACATTTGAGTTAAAGTTCCCAAAATCCCTGTTCTAATAGGTGGCACATAATGAGATCCCCATCCTCCATTTGTGAATTTGCAACCTGTTTAGTTCCAAATAAGTGTATTTAGGACTGCAATATTACCTTTCTTGCAATTGTCCATCTTCATTGAATGTTCCATTCACACAGTTCTTGTCTAAAGTCTGCTAGGTGAGTCCTCATTTAGAATTGTTGGTATAGCCTGCCTAAGCAGGATACTGGATCTGGGAAAGCACCTCTCATGGATTCATTCTGGACTGGACTTCAAATCCTTCTGTGCCGTGTTCAGTCTGGAACAGGTATCTGTTAGGCTGGATCCAACTAGCTTTTCTACTGGTGAGCTCATGTCCAGTCTGGAACACATTTTTGTTGGGTTGGATCCAACCAGCTTTTCTACTTGACCACCCAAGCAGAAGACCTTGTTCATAAGATCTTCCTGAACAAAAGCCATGCCAGATGGGGACTGTAGTAACGAGGGAGTATCGGGCAAGGCTGAGTGAAAAGGCTGGCTGGATTCAACCTCTTATGTTTTTAAAAATACATTTGGAGGTTTCAGAAATGGTGAGTTTACTTTAAAAATCCCAAGTTTCTAAAATATATAGTTCTACTCCACACAATAAAGTGTTATATGTCCGTTTTGTTCCCAAGTGTTAACCAAGAGGTTATTTTATCACTTTTTCCCCCCTTGTTCAGTCTGGAGAGCTGGAAACATGAAAACTTTCATAATTTTAACAGAGTCTTGGGGGGTTACAAGTTTTAGAAAGACCTAAAACCAGAATTGCAAAATTTATGATAAATACGAGTTAACAGCATGCTGTTGTGCTACCTCAGGCTTATGCTATTACATCCAGCAGCAAAGTCAGTCAGGATACAATCTATCCAAACACACTTAAAAAAAAGAAACTTAAAAGACCCCATGAACAAAGTTTCATCTATGTTGCAAACATCTGGATGTGAACACTAAAAAATCTGCAGTGGGGCAGGAGAAAGGGGGGAAATTTGCCCCTTGAAAAGACTGCATCATTTACTAGTTTTCCAGTATACAGTCATGGTTTGATTTTCAAAGATTCCCACATGTCAGGGATATTGTGTTCAAGGGTTTCAGCTCTCCCTTTAATTTAGGATGTTCTTTGCCTTCAACGCAAACAGTCCAGCTTGTGAAATGGATACTCTCCTTGGTGCAAAATCAGATTCAGCAGACAAATTATGATGGGGCTGCTTTCTTTACAAGGATTCCCCCCCCCCCCCAATGTTCCCTTCAAAACAGGTTCTGCAGGGGCAGGTTGCAAATACATGGCTGGAAAGTGGCCAATCACTCAAGATGGGGGGGCAATGCTCAATGGCAGCATCTCACAGGAGACATTTTAATGGATATCTTGGAGGCTGAAGGAGGGGGAAAGGGGTTAACACCACTGCATTCATATTATACATGTAGCCTATTGTTCCCTTAACCTTAGGATTTATCCCAGCTCTGAAAGATTTATGGATGACTCATGTTATGAGGTAGAAGGACATTCTCTTAACCCGGGAAGGTCAGTCAACTTTGCTCCAATCGGAGATCAGTGGATTAACACATGTCACGGCACTCTTGATGCCTTTATTGCCACCAGTACATTTTAGCTTTAAAAAAATGGTAATAAGTATTTTGAGACAGACAGCAAGGCTTATTCTATTGGCTCAAATACAATGCAAACATTTCTTGGCCCGATTCCATACTGTCTTATACCATGTGGAAACTCATGTTTCCACCTATGGCGAGAAGTCATCCAGTTTTCAGAAACTTTCTTCTTTGCCATCTCATTTCCCCATCACCTTCCCTCCAATATTGACCTTAAAACTTAAATCACCTGTAAAAGTTCCTTTCAATTAAGGAATTTTTGCATCCACCTGAAGACTGGGTGCTGAAGCAGCTGGCGCAAGAGCAGGCAACTCACCTTGCCAGCCTTCCAGAACTCAGCCCAGCAGTGACCGTAGCACCAAATAAGGAAGAGAAAGTAGAATTTGAAAGAACAAGAAGTAGTAGTCAAAGGCCATTTACATTGTACTGTGAGGCAATTGTTGCTGTTGGGTCACAGTGCCCTCATGGAATGTGCAAGAGAGAATTATCTTGCAAGGGAATTTGCACACATTTCAGTGTTCATCTTCTCAAGCAGTGGAACACCTTCTTGGTCTTGGATTGGGCCTCATTTA
>NW_015172586.1:0-1768 GCF_001447785.1 Gekko japonicus
TTATCCTAGAGACCTAACTTTATCCTAAATACCTACTTATATCCTAAAGACCTAAAATTTAAGCTGGTGAAACTGCACTTAACTAAATAGTCAAATCTATCTTATAATTTTAACCTAGAGAATTCTGTATCACTTAACCAGTAAAGTAATCAATAATTTAAAATATATTAACTGTTGTGTGTACTTTATATAGTTATTCCAATTAATGTATTAATCAGTTCTCTTAATAATGTAGAATAATTAGTCAATACTCCTTAGAGATTTTGCTATGTTGCTTTACCTCTTTGTAGGGAAGAAGAAACACATTATTTCAAGCAGTAAAATTAAATTATAAGTAGCCGTCCACTAGATTTTCAGTCTACTAAAATGTAAATGCTATTATCTCTATAAAGGTGAAGGGTTAAAATTAATTAATTCAAATTGATTTAAATCAAATTAATATAACAATTAATAATATAGTTAACAATACAATTAATAACAATCAATCATTCAATTAATTAAGGAGCTTCAAACCTTATCATCCCCCTCTTCCACCCTCCCCCATAATGGTTAAAAAACATAGTTTAGGAGAAACAGCCACACATTGCTATTATCAGCTGTACATACTAGGCAATGAGAAACAACAATATAATTATGACAAAATTTTATATATGGAACATTCTTGGCTTAAAATTAGAGATCTATCTTACTGTAGAAAACCTATAGCTTTAACGTGCTGGAATCTTTGTCAGTTTTTCAGGGGATTCAGCTAGTGAGAATTTTATTTTGTATGATTTCATATCTAAATCCATAGGATCATCAAGGTGTAGTGCTTGCAACAGAGATTGGCCACTATCTTCAACTTGAGCTATAAGTTGGTGTCCATGATGTATCACTACCAGGGGTCATTTCCTGCAGGAGCACACAGGAACAGAGCTCCGGCAGTAAAGAGCCCAAGGGGCCGGCACATGCAACAAGCCCCACACCCTGCTCTCAGCAGCCCTCAGTCAGAGCAAGAAGTAGCCAGGTAAGTTGCAGAGCTCCCCCCAGCCCGCTGGTCCAAAAAGTCCAGTGGCACCTTTAAGACCACGTTTTATTCAGGTACAAGCGCTCCCTCCTCTGTGAGGACAGATCTGCACGTCTCCCCCCCCCGCTAATGAGTTATGCTAATGAGCTCCTGCATCTCTTTTTCTATGAAATAACCCCTGATCACTTTCCTTGTGCAGTCCACTTATACTTGTATTCAGCATCTTATAGTCTTAAGGTGACTGGTTTTAGAGTTTTTCTTAGCTGAGGAGCCTCTGGAGGTACATCAGGAAAGACTGTAACTTTGATTTCACGAAATGTGAGGTGACCCTTTTGTTTAGCAAGGTGTAGTATTGATTTACGTACAGGTAGATCTGTCAAAGCTATCACAATGTCTCTGGGGAATTTCCTATCAGGGATATTAGGAGGGCCCCGTCTAAAAGCTTGGGATACTACAGGAAAAACACCTTCCTCAGCTCCCAATTCTGCAGCAATTAGGTTCCCCATGAAGCATGTAAGATCAGCAGTTTCTTCAATTCCTTCTGGGAGACCACAAAATTTGAGATTATTTTGGCGCTGTGCCATTTCAAGGAAGGAAACATAATCTCTCAGGGCCTGTGTCTCTCCTTGAAGTGAGCATGTTTCTTCTTGAACAGTCTGTGCGAGTGTGAATGCCATTTCAGGGTTGTTGTTGTTTTTGCTGTCTGTGCTAGCATTTCAGCTATTTCTGTCAGCTTATCATTTAAAGGGCTAAGCATTCCTG
>NW_015172586.1:1778-5904 GCF_001447785.1 Gekko japonicus
TCCTGCCATTTTTTTGGTCAACGAATTTAAAATTGTTCTTTCCATTGATTGGAAGGATGCCTGTAATGAAACCTGTAAAGTTGTTGGCACAGAACCGTCTAAGGAAGCCTAATCAGGCGCAGGTAGAGCTCCGGTCACCATTTTATTTTTCAGTAAAACGCCTTTGTGCTTTAGTATTTTTGGTAGGGAAATATTGTTGAATTGTTTTGTTCTTACCCTTAGGGGGTTGTATTTTTGTTCCGCCTAATTTTCCCATCAGTTGTTCTGTGTTTTCGTGTGCTGCTAAATCGTGAGGTGAGTGTGAGAGAGTTTCAGGGCAGGAGACCGCAGTTTAGGTGAGTGCCATGTTTTGCAGTGTCACCACGCCCCCCACATATTTTTATTGAACTGTAAACCATGGCGAGGTGTGAAGATTTCATTTGCTTCTGCCCTGGGGGATGGCATTGCAGGTGGCACCCAGCTTCATGCAAAGGGAAATGGGGAAGCATGTTTGGGATCACTGTCCTTGCTTGGTGTAGCGGTTAAGAGTGCAGACTCTAATCTGGGAGAACTGGGTTTGATTCCCCAGTCCTCCACATGCAGCTGCTGGTGTGACCTTGGGTCATTCATAAAGTTCTTTCAGAGCTGTTGTCTCAAGGACAGGTCTCCAGGGAGTTCTCTCAGCCCCACCTACCTCACAGGGTGTCTATTGTGGGGAGGGGAAGGGAAAGGGATTGTAAGACACTCTGAGACTCCTTCGGGTAGTGAAGAGCAGGGTATAAATCCAATTTCTTCTCTCTCTTTTTTGTTATCTGTCAGTGCCCGGTTGCCCATTTGGGTTGAGCTTCCAAAGGTGAGGTACCTTTTAGGGTTCTGAAAAGGGAGCGGTCAGCCACAGAGTATGGACTTTGCTCTACTCCTTGAGTGTTAGCACTAAGTGCTCACCTTGTAGTGCTAAGTGACCTTTCTGTGCTTTTTTGTGAGAGCCAGTTTGGTGTAGTGGTTAAGTGTGCGGACTCTAATCTGTGAGAACCGGGTTTGATTCCCCACTCCTCCACTTGCACCCGCTGATGTGACCTTGGGTCAGTCACAAGCTCTGACACAGCTATTCCTGAAAGAGCAGTTTGTGTCAGAGTTCTCTCAGCCCCACCTACCTCACAGGGTGTCTGTTGTGGGGAGGGGGAGGGGGAGAGAAAGGAGTTTGTAAGCCACTCTGAGACTCCAAGTGAAGGGCGGGGTATAAATCCAATCTCTTCTTCTTCATCATCTTCCTTTTGCACCACCAAAGTGCCTCACTGCTTAAGTCTGCATGGCAGTAAGCTCTGAGTCCTGTGCCATGTGCCCTAACTACTGAGTTGTAAGATGTCATGGTTGAAATGTTGTAGGGTGAGGGGGCATGACTGGGTGCTGGAGAGGGGTCTTAGCTGCCCTAGGGAGTGAGGTGATTGGCTGAGCCTGTAATCATCATCCTGAGCTCCTCCAAGCCTAATTGGCAAGGCTGCAGTGGCTGGGGGAATGACTGGAGTTTTCAGTTCTATTGGTGCCTATGGGCCACACCATTTTTTTATTGGCATAAGTTTCCAACTTTGACAGAAGGCATTCCCAGGCTGAAAGGGCTCAGGGAGACAACTAACTCTGTCTACACACCCAAAACCACCCACAAACATGCCAGCGCAGGGACCAATAAATCAGATGCACCAATGGGTGGCTATCAGGGCCCACTGCCAGGGTCCAAGAGCAACTTAGTGGTGCTGGGGGGCTGCACCATCATAACTGGCTGTACACTTGTGTATCTCAAAGATACGCTGATGCAAAGGTCAGTTGGTTCCCTGAGCACTTGCAGCCCCCCCCCCCCCACACGAGTTTAGCCACATACCTGCTTGTCCATGTGCCTTCAGGCCCTTTCAGATCAAACCCAATTAGATTATTCGGGGGGGGGGATCACATTTTGTTAACATCCCTGCTGAGCACACAAAGAACTCCAAAGTGGTTTTTGCAAGCACTTTACAGGGATGCTCATAAACACATGCAGACCACCAATATGAGTGCCTGCCATTCCCTTCCTTGTTCACCTAAGTAAGGGAGCACTCCTAAGTAGATCAGCTCAGCAGTTTACTCAAGTATATTCTATGGGGCTTACTCTCAGGAAAGTGTTCTTAAGATTGCACTGTAAAGCACCTTAACTTTTGAAGAGAGAGACAACTGGCGGATGGGGAGGGCTTAAACACAAAGTAGGCCCTTCTCTCTTGTCAATCCAATTCCAATCTTCTTGGGCCATCATTTCCTCCCATGAATGATGGAACAGTAGTTTTCTTGGCCTCCTGAAGCACGGATAAGCTTCCCCACTAAGAAGTTCCCAGTCTGAACTTTGTCCCAATCTCTACTCTGAGCCATTCATGAAGCAATGACATGTAGGACTCTTCCCTAGGAAAGTCAGGATGCAGAGGTACAACTCAAAATGTAATCAGCTTCATTAGAGGTAGAAGATATGCATAAAGGTGGATATGCATAAAGATATACATAAAGGCAGTTTCATGCCAGTCATTATAATGCAACAAGACTTAGGCTGCGGTCGCACGAGCAGTTTGTCATGACATACTAGCATTACCTATGCAGATTTAAAGGGCTCGATCAGACAACAACATCTGCCTTCCACGGCCCAGTTGTCGGCAGCCTGTCCCACTCTGCATTAGAACTGGAGTAATCAGGCACCATGGAAAGTCTGGTAGTAAGGGTTGGCAGCGGTTCCACTCCATTTTATCCAATGTCTGAACTTTCCTGGCGCAAAAGGAACCGGGAATGGAAGTGTGAATGGGCACTTCCATCTCATTCATGGGTTGCAGGGCTAGCTAATGGAAGCGGTTGTTCAGTTATGCACTTATGCACATGCACAATGGTGGTTTTGTTAAAAACTCCCACTGGCACAGCACATCTTGTGGCTGATGCACAACATTACTGTGGATCCTTGACCACAGGATGGCTGTGCAGGCAACCCGCAGCAGGGTATGCTGTCTGGTTGAGCTGGTGCAATTAGAGGCACCGCCATATCATGCCAAGCCACCAGTGTGACTGCAGCCAAAGAGGGTGCAATACATGACCTTAACCCTTTCAACTCCCAGCAATTGCCTAAAAGGACAGTAGTTTTCGTAAGGAGCAGAACTGTTGTGATGGAGCTCTAGGTCAATCTTAATGTTGTTTTAAATTTTCAAAACGATGCCATGTTGGAAAGGAAGTGCTAGAAGTATGAAGCATTTGTATAGGTTGCAGAAGTTCTTTCACTGAGGAGGATTCTACGGCACTAAGGCTTTCACATTTCTTGCTGCCCTTGTCCTTATGCTTGGGTTGTTATTTTGTGCAGTAAAAGCTCTAACATGCTTCTGTGATACAGTTAATTAGTGATAGGCACATGGGGGGCAGACTGGCTGGTAGGAGACCCAGTGCTGAGACAGAACACAGCAGTGCTAACAAAGCACGCTGTTTTGCAGACAAAGAAATATTGGGAAAGAAGAAATACTATATTGTTTGCATTGATTTTCACCTTTATTGTAGCCTGCAATCACCTCCCATTTTTTAAATAAAATAACATTATACTTATTGGCCTGATTTGTTAAAAAGTATTACATTGATTTTCCTCCTCTGTTTTACTACATATTTTTATTGGTCGTTTTTATTGTCTAATATATAATCACTTAGAAAACATGCGTTGTTGTGAAAGCAAATTGCTTGGGAGGCTATCAGTCAGCTATTTTGCATTTACCCCCACTCCCCTTATTGTGAAGAGTTGTTTTTCGTAACAGTGAGAGCCTCATTAACCACGGATAGCACCACTGTCTAGAAATAAGTTCAGAACACCCAGCAACCAAGAGGCAAAGAGATGCCGCTTTGGTAATTGAACAGAAAGCACTGAAAAGTACAACACCAGGTATTCTAATGGCCTGCATTCACACAGAGCCTTTGGATAATCATATGCTTGAAATAGCTGTTTACCTCTGCTTAGAAACAATCTATTTAGATAAGGAAAGGTAACAGTGAGAAGGGGAGCATTCTATAGATACAGGTGTAGGGTTCCAACTTTAATCCACCTAAAATCAGGTTTCAACAATGCAGAACTGGGTTTACTAGAATTTCTGTCAGAGTATCACAATAT
>NW_015172586.1:7317-17094 GCF_001447785.1 Gekko japonicus
GCCACGAACTCTGCGATGCTTTCCCCGGCTGCTTGGTTCCGCTTGTAAAAAGCATGTCTGCAAGCGATTTCAGATGGCTGAGGGGAGAAATGTGCCTTCAGCTTCTTGGTGAGGTCTGCGAAGGCCACGGTCTTTATGTCAGTCGGAGCAACCAATGACCTGGCGATATCGAAGGTGCCTTTCCCGCAGGAACTCAGCAGGCATGCCTTCTTCTTAGCCTCGTCTGTGATATCATTGGTTTCCAAGTGGAACTCGAACCTTGCGAGGTACGAGTCCCAGTCTTCAGTCGCCGGTTCGAACGATTCGAGCCTCCGGTTATCGGCCATCCCGGTAGGCTTGGGCACCGGCGCTGGTGGTACCTCCGCTGGATGGACCGCTGTGCCTTGCTCGTTTCCTTCGGTCGTGGGGTTGTTAGCAGGGCTGCCTACCTGCTCTAACATCCCATCCTCGTCGCCAATTGTTAGATCGCACTAACAAAGACTCAGAGAGTGATTTCAGCAAGTGATTCAGCTTTAATGAAGGAACGAACAAGCACTCAAATGCAGTTAATAACCAGAACAGAATAACATTGGGAGCTAGGCTCCTTTTAAACATTCCCGGGCTAACATAGCCACGCCTATTTACAGATAACAACCAATAAGATTGCATAGTTAAAAACCAATGAGAGTCTTTCCCTCTCTGGAGCCTGTATAGTTCTGATTGGTCGCAGTGAAAGGCCGACCAATTGCAATGCGGTTCAGTGGAGCCTTCATCCGGCTCAAGCTTTGCATGGGGAGTGAATGAGGCGATTCATGTAAGCAATTTCCAATACATAACACACACCATTTTTTTGTTGGCATAAGTTTCCACCTTTGGCAGAAGGCATTCCCAGGCTGAAAGGGCTCATAGAGACAACTAACTCTGGCTACACACCCAAAACCACCCACAAACACGCCAGCGCAGGGCCCTATAAATCAGATGCGCCAATGGGTGGCTATCAGGGCCCACTGCCAGGGCCCAAGAGCAACTTACTGGTGCTGGGGGGCTGCACCATCATAACTGGCCTTACCCTTGTGTATCTCAGACATACGCTGATGCAAAGGTCAGTTGGTTCCCTGAGCACTTGCAGCCCCCCACCACCAATTGCTGCTAGTTTAGCCACATACCTGCTTGTCCATGTGCCTTCAGGCCCTTTCAGATCAAACCCAATTAGATTCAGGGTGTGTGTGTGTCACATTTTGTTAACATCCCTGCTGAGCACACAAAGAACTCCAAAGTGGTTTTTGCAAGCACTTTACAGGGATGCTCATAAACACATGCAGACCACCAATATGAGTGCCTGCCATTCCCTTCCTTGTTCACCTAAGTAAGGGAGCACTCCTAAGCAGATTAGCTCAGCAGTTTACTCAAGTATATTCAATGGGGCTTACTCTCAGGAAAGTGTTCTTAAGATTGCACTGTAAAGCACCTTAACTTTTGAAGAGAGAGACAACTGGCAGACGGAGAGGACTTAAACATAAAGTAGGCCCTTCTCTCTTGCCAATCCTATTCCAATCTTCTTGGGCCATCATTTCCTACCATGAATGATGGAACAGTAGTTTTCTTGGCCTCCTGAAGCACGGATAAGCTTCCCCACTAAGAAGTTCCCAGTCTGAACTTTGTCCCAATCTCTACTCTGAGCCATTCATGAAGCAATGACATGTAGGACTCTTCCCTAGGAAAGTCAGGATGCAGAGGTACAACTCAAAATGTAATCAGCTTCATTAGAGGTGGTGCTTGACTGGGAACCCCCCAGGACCCGGCGTCAACTCCAAATGTTCTTAGGATTTGCCAATTTTTATCGAAACTTTATCAAAAACTTTGCCCAAATTGCCCTCCCCCTGACCGACTTGCTCAGGACCAAGGGGAAGGGGTTCGACGCCACCAAGCCGGGTGCTCCGCTTAAATGGTCCCCTGAATGTGCGTACGCTTTTGACCGTTTAAAGCAAATGTTCACTTCTGAACCGGTCTTGGCACAACCGGACGAGACTAAAAAATTCATTGTGCAAACTGATGCCTCTGATGTAGCTATATCATGCCAAGCCACCAGTGTGACTGCAGCCAAAGAGGGTGCAATACATGACCTTAACCCTTTCAACTCCCAGCAATTGCCTAAAAGGACAGTAGTTTTCGTAAGGAGCAGAACTGTTGTGATGGAGCTCTAGGTCAATCTTAATGTTGTTTTAAATTTTCAAAACGATGCCATGTTGGAAAGGAAGTGCTAGAAGTATGAAGCATTTGTATAGGTTGCAGAAGTTCTTTCACTGAGGAGGATTCTACGGCACTAAGGCTTTCACATTTCTTGCTGCCCTTGTCCTTATGCTTGGATTGTTATTTTGTGCAGTAAAAGATCTAACATGCTTCTGTGATACAGTTAATTAGTGATAGGCACATGGGGGGCAGACTGGCTGGTAGGAGACCCAGTGCTGAGACAGAACACAGCAGTGCTAACAAAGCACGCTGTTTTGCAGACAAAGAAATATTGGGAAAGAAGAAATACTATATTGCTTGCATTGATTTTCACCTTTATTGTAGCCGGCAATCACCTCCCATTTTTTTCATAAAATAACATTATACTTATTGGCCTGATTTGTTAAAAAGTATTAAATTGATTTTCCTCCTCTGTTTTACTATGTATTTTTATTGGTCGTTTTTATTGTCTAATATATAATCACTTAGAAAACATGCGTTGTTGTGAAAGCAAATTGCTTGGGAGGCTATCAGTCAGCTATTTTGCATTTACCCCCACTCCCCTTATTGTGAAGAGTTGTTTTTCGTAACAGTGAGAGCCTCATTAACCACGGATAGCACCACTGTCTAGAAATAAGTTCAGAACACCCAGCAACCAAGAGGCAAAGAGATGCCGCTTTGGTAATTGAACAGAAAGCACTGAAAAGTACAACACCAGGTATTCTAATGGCCTGCATTCACACAGAGCCTTTGGATAATCATATGCTTGAAATAGCTGTTTACCTCTGCTTAGAAACAATCTATTTAGATAAGGAAAGGTAACAGTGAGAAGGGGAGCATTCTATAGATACAGGTGTAGGGTTCCAACTTTAATCCACCTAAAATCAGGTTTCAACAATGCAGAACTGGGTTTACTAGAATTTCTGTCAGAGTATCACAATATACATGGAAACATCCACAGTTCATAGAAGATTCAGCCCTTCATGCAGTGCTCTATTACTGTTAGTTAAATGGATACTAAAGACACGAGGTCTATATAATTGTATATGCATCAGCTGTGGAAGGGCTGGCATTTGGTAGTTGGGCACCTTTAGAGAAATCATCCCAGAGTCCCATTGCCTAATGGGAGGAGTGCTGAAACAGCACACAGACCTAGTTCTTTTGTGCTCTTCTAGTTCCTCTGGCACAGAGGGGCCACAGTGGGGAGGGGGGGCTAGATGGGAAGAAACAGGAGGGAGAAGGAAGTTTCTACAGAGGAGCACATTGACGCTCTGTGCTTAAAAAACCCTACAAACCTGCAACTGGCTCTGAACTGTAGCCTGCAAAACCTATCAAATCTGCATGTAGGGTTACTAAATCTGCATATAGGGTCACTAACAGGCTTGGAGAAAAAATGTCCTGACTCTCACACTAATGTGGGGAAATAGGCAGCTGAAGCTTTTCATGGCGTGGAGGTAAATAACATCACCTGATGAATAGCATCCTATTGTGTCTCCATTATAGGAATAGGATATTTTTTTCTCCAGGCAGTTGGCAACCCTACAAATATGCAGGCCTGTAACTGAAGCAGGGATTTTTGAACACAGGAAAATGTTAAAACCTTCTCGACAGATGTCTTTTTGCCAGAATCCATGGTGGTGGCACTTCTAGGTGGAATTCTTCCATGTATGTCTTTTTGCCAGAATCCACTTCTAGGTGGAATCCACTTCTAGGTGGCACTTCTAGGTGGAATTCTTCCATGAAAGTTTTGCTTGTGTGCATCTGATGGGTCTTTTCAAAGTACTAAAAAAATTACATTTATTCACCTTTCCCCTTCCTTTTGTGTAATTCTCAGTGCTAGACTTTCTGTTCAAAGAGAGGTTCACTGTTCCCCAGTGGCCTTTGGAAAAAAGCCCTTTCCAGGCTGTGATCATACGTGCCTTTAGATCTGACATAGCTATGAATGCCTGACAGATCTAAAGGGCACGATCAGACAGCAACATCTGGGAAAGGACTTGCAGTCGTAGGCAACCCTTGCCACTCCACCACAGAAGCAGAGGTAAAAGACACTGGGAAAAGTCCAGCTCTAACTGGTTTCAACAGGCCATTGATGGACTTTCCCCTGTCTGATCACTCAAGCATGGTCTCATGCCATTGGGATGTTATGATAATTTCATCCCAATTCAGTGCTGCTTTTTCCCCCCTTGCTGAGCAGTATGCGCATAACCACATCCTCCATGGGGAACCCTCAGTGCGGAGGTGGAATTCCTTGTTTATGCACATGGGAAACAACTCGCCCGCAGTGGCATCTGATCACACAATGATGAGCTGAGCCCGCAGCACAAAGGGATGTTTAATCTCACAACTGCGAGTCAAATTCCTCCAGAGGAAATAGGGGCACTTCCCCACCGCACCAACTGGCACGTGTGGCCACAACCCCAGATAATGTTTCTCAGGTTCTGGGTGATGAGCAGAAGGAGGGCTGAAAGCACAAAACTAGAGCTGGCTGGAATTATGTACTAGAGTAGATCCCACAGGAGACCAAGGGAGAACTTTAGAGTCCAGTGGGAAAGTAAATCCAGCATGTATCTAGGCTAGGGTTCAGTCAGGCTGACAAGCCTTGTTTCAAGCATTTCCATCTTGATTTAGCAAGGGGTTGGACTGAAATTGACAATGCAGTGCAAGAATAGCAAGTTCTATGCATGTCCACAGGTAAATGTGAAAACTGTACCGCTGGGATATTGGGATTCTCTGCTCATATGGCAAAATGTTTTTGTTTTAATTTCAGTATCATAGCTCTGAATCAGCATAGTAGGAATGTGAAAATATCTCAGAGAATAAATACGCACATATATGTCATCAAGTTCCAACCAATTTATGACAACCGTGGCAAGCAGCTTCCAAGGCAAGAGAGAAACAGAGATGGTTTGTCATTGCCTTCCCCTGCAGAGCCTTCCCTGGTGGTCTTCCTTCAGTAGGGTTGCCAGTCTCCAGGTGGTGGCTGGAGATCTCCTGGGTTTACAACTGATCTCCAGGCAGCAGAGATCAGTTCATCTGGAGAAAATGGCTGCATTGGAAGGTGAGTTCTATGGCAAGAGTCCCCAACCTCTTTATGCCTGTGGGCACCTTTGGAATTCTGACAAAGGCAGTGGGTACAAACACAAATATGCTACCATAGGTGTTATGGGGTCATCCACAAAACGTCAGGGATTGAGGTTATATGCAACTCCTGCAGTAACTCTTCAACAGTTCAAGCAGAGGCTCTGTTTAACAGGATCCTTTTTACTCTGCATAGCCAATCAGAAACCCAGTGGGGTATAGTGCCAAAGGGCTGGGGGAAAAACCTACCTAGCCATGCCCACTTTCTAAAAGAACTTGATGGGCACCAGGAAAGATGTCAGCAGGCACCATGGCACCCATGGGCACCATGTTGATGACCCCTGCCCTTTGACATTATACCCTATTTAAGTACCTCCCCTCCCCAAACCCCATCCTCCTCAGCTCCACCCCAAAATCTCTAGGTATTTCCCAACCCAGGGCTGGCAACCCTACCCATCTGGTACCAAAACCTACTTCACTTCCAGGATATGACGTTTGGGCTATACTATGCCACCTTTCCTCCCCAAAGAATACATACTTTTGGATTATCCTTAACTACAGATGTGACTCAGTTTTGCAGCTAAACTCTTCTAAATTTAAAATTCTTGTTTCATTTTCACATTTTCCTTGTGTGAAACAAACCCACGTGCCTTTATTTTCCCACCATTTTCTGTTTTCTTAAGCCAGTTTCTCTCATTGCACTTACACAATTTTAACATTGCTTTGCATCAGCTGTGTATAAATGGCATATCACATATAAATGGTGCATAAGTGCTTTAAAAGACACAAATTAGGAACACCAAGAATGTAAATAGAAACCAAAAAGGCTCATAGCGACAAGGGACAAAAACAAATAAAAAGGAACAGATTTGTATATCCCTGTCTAGACCATATATTAAGATAGACATATCTGATTTTTTTTGTTTAAATGTAAGGTCATTATCAAGCAAATCGTGTTTTATCCTGTGCCCCTTTTGGACATAGCTGCCACTGATATTGATAGCTCTTACTATATAGCCTTCTCTTTACAAACTGATTGGCTGAGAGAAAACTATTTGCATATCTTGCTCCATGTCCTATATTTTGCCATGAAGGTGAGTTTGAATCTCTTAACAGTTCTTGTTATTTCCCCCTGGGCATGATGAGAGCACTACTCCAGTGTGGTTGATTAAAAATTGCGCTGAGCTAATTTATTAATTCCATTTCAAGCTCGGTGTATCTCTCCTCAACTCCTTCCTGTGGATATTAACAGATTATAGATTGCTGTAATTATTTCTCCAGAAGAGCTGTGAGATGAAACTTTCTTTCCTCAGTGAGCAGAGGAAGCCTGAGGAGACTACAGAACATTTCTGCCAAGGAGGAGCAGATTGCTGAAATTGGAGGCGCAAAGCGAAGAAGGGAAAGGGGAAAACAGAAACCTCAAGAGCAGGTTTTGTCGATGATACTGACTGGCCCAAGCTTACCATACAGACCAGAAATGGATAAACAGGATTACTAATAAGACATACCAAAATTTATTGTAAGAATCAGTAACTATTTGGGAGCCTGCATCAATTCTTTATTAAGAAAAATCCTTTTTTTGTTTTAATTAAGCAAGATAAAGGATATAAGCAGAGAAAATCTTTATAAAGAAATAAAACACAAAAAAGAAACGTCATTAACTGTTTAAAGAACTTCTGTTCCTTTCATCAATAAGGTATTATATATGACAAAAAACCAATTGCTGGTGCAAACCTAAACAGAGTTACACCGTTCAATGGACTGAGAAGAGTGTAACTCTGCTTAGGACTGAACAGCTACGAAATTAAATGAGAGTATAGGTGATTTATTAGGGAAGGGATTAGAAACACCTGAGTCAACTGAGTAAGACATCTTGCTAAGCATCTGTCTCGTCCCTTTTGGGAAGTATTTGCAGCCAGGGTCTGCCAGAAATGAGAGTTCACCTGGCTGAGCAGCACTGGCAAAAAAGGATAATGGTCTGGGATGAATTTATCCCATCAGCTAATTTAAGAGGCCTGCATAAAGTGAGACCTTCCCACTGTCTTTTCCTTTACAGCTCTGCATGGGGAATATCTGTTTTGCAAACACTAAGAAACATATGAGGAAAGGAACCTGGTTTGTCTTCTGGAAGAAGGGACAGCTGCTGATGCAGTCTTCCCTATTGGGCAGTTATTTCTGGCTGTTTTTTTTTTTAAGTGGCCTCCCTTACTTGTCTGTTGTTTGTACCTTTTTTTTATGGCCCCTGGCATGCTCTTTTGTTCATTGTTGGCTTCAGGTGTCTGGACTGATCTGTGTAAAGGTCTTGTTCTTGTTGGCCCTTTTGCAGGGATTAACACATTGTGGTGCTATGGGGACCTGGGCAGGACAGTGGTAAGAAGGGTAGTATGTTTGAAACACTTGAAAATATTTATTTATTCAGTTTATAACCTGCCCTCCCCGCTGTGGCAGGCTCAAGGCAGCTTACAAAGGATAAACTATAAATAACAATTATGAAGATAGATAAAACCAGTTTAAAACAATCCACAGTCATAAAGCGCTAGCTAGATATATAAAATTACTTAAAGATGGTGGTACATCCATATTAATATGTTCTACAATCTGCTGTGCTTCTCAGCTCCTTGATCATTATCACACATATATGCAGCAGGCGCTGGCTGGAAACGATGACACCAGGGAGCAGGGCTCTATCATTCTCATTCATTGTAATTGATTTTAATGATGGTGGACTTGGTGGTGATGGCGGCTCCTTACCCAAAGGCTTGGCGAAAGATCTCCATCTTGCAGGCCCTGAATGCTCACTGCTTAAACCTCCATCCTGAGAGATACGGTTGTGAGAATTCCTACTGGTACTGACCCAGTTTCAGCATTATAAGATGAGTTCAGACAGAAATAAGACTAACTTACTATCAGGCCTTCTAAGGGAGGAGAGAGCTGATTTGACTCCTGTGTCTGAAACTTCTTGGGAGGAGAATGATAAGATCTCTGTTTGTCACAACAGATTCCAGAAGGACTCTATCAGCTCTGAACTAAAGGACTGGGATGGGGACGGATTGCTGTTATTCTCCAGGAGTCTTTCTTGTATTGCAGATTCCCCATAGAAATAATTACTAACACTGATTGTACTTTCCTGACACTGGGCTCCAGGGACAGGTTAGGAATCCTACTGGTGTAGGCAGTTCACCAACACTGTTTCTAGGAAACCTTAACTGCCTAGGACACCAGTTAAGCCTAGCATCCCAACTGTCTGCCTAGCTTAACATGGGGCCCCCAGTGAGTTGACTGGTGTGAGATCAAAGCTGATCCTGGAGACCCACAGACTTATTAGCATGGGGGACTCCAACATTCATACTGACTGAGGCCACCTTGTTTGGGCAGGTTCAAAACTTTATGGCCAACATGGCTACCATGAGTCAGGGGTGTCAAGCCCCCTTTTGGGGCAGGGATCCCCCACCCCAAGTTCCCATTATCTGCTACTATTCCAAATGGTGATTGGGGGGCATAAAAAAAGGAAATGACTTGAGTCATCAGGGCCTTAGTCAGTCGTGGGGTACATGGGACTCCACCCCCTTTTCAATTTTGCAGTGCCCCATCCCAGCAGTGGCAGATGCTCCTTTCAGGCATTGGGACACACACCTGAAGGTGCTGCGGTGTTCCCAGCTCCCCCAGCCACTGCACCCCTGAGCGCTCGCAGCTTACTTTGCGCATCCACCTGCCTGCCCAGGCCCTCTTCTGGGGTGGGGAGTCAGACAAAATGGAAAGCCAAGTGTCAGAGGTTGGCCAGGAGGAGGGAGCTCAGCTGTGGCCCCAGGCCTGGCCCTGTAGCAGCTGCCACTACTTGAGGCCACCACCATTTCTCCTGCTCCTGGAGCTGTTGGCGGACCCAGCTCTCCCACTGTTTGTTTGTAGGGTCAGCAGAGCTGTTGGCGGACCCAGCAGCAGCCACCGGGTGCTCTCCCACTGTTTGTTTGTAGGGTCAGCCTTTAGGATTGTGTTTCCTGGGTCAGAGGTAGCCACTGCATGCTGTCATCGCTGTCACCTCCCCCTCTTCTTCTTCCATTGTGGAGATGGAAGCCCCCGCTTGACTCTGACTGCTCTTCAGGTGAAGGGGAAAGATCTCCATTTGAGAATGGTCCTCTAGCAGCCTTCAGTGAATTGGGGCTGATCCAGGCAAGGGGGTTCTCCCCTTTCGACCGCTAAGCTCTGAGCCAAAGAAGGGGCTGCATTGGCCCCTCAAAGGCAACCTCTTTCTCTCCCCCCTCACCTGCCACTATTTTGGGTTATCACGGGACAGGAGATTCCTCCACAAGCTGCCTTTGCTGATCTGCATGAACTCTGGCTACTTTCCCCCCTTTCAAACATTTCTTAAGATTTTCAAATCACAGCGGAGGAGCAGCCATGGCTGTTTGCCTGCTGACCATTCTTCAGCCCTCAGAAGAGCCTTGCAGCAGGTTGGGCCCATCTCTCCCCCCCCCCAAGCTGGATTCTGAGGCG